>NW_028245916.1:0-228785 GCF_964263255.1 Lissotriton vulgaris | reverse complement strand
AGCATGAAAATCCCTTTAAACATGCTAATTTTAGCTCTAACACTGATGATCCACCTACAAATGTGAACTGACGTTCAAAAATAAAACATTTGAAAACGGACCATTTTCCACATTTCTGAAGCATGACGTAATGGGGGGGTGTTATCTCTTTTGTCGAAAATCAGCCGTTTTTGCTCGAACATTAAATGCCTCCAAATGGTATTTAATTAACTTCCCGAGCCCCTGGAAGCATGAAAATCACTTTAAACATGCTAATTTTAGCTCTAACACTGATGATCCACCTACAAATGTGAACTGACGTTCAAAAATAAAACATTTGAAAACGGACCATTTTCCACATTTCTGAAGCATGACGTAATGGGGGGGTGTTATCTCTTTTGTCGAAAATCAGCCGTTTTTGCTCGAACATTAAATGCCTCCAAATGGTATTTAATTAACTTCCCGAGCCCCTGAAAGCATGAAAATCACTTTAAACATGCTAATTTTAGCTCTAACACTGATGATCCACCTACAAATGTGAACTGACGTTCAAAAATAAAACATTTGAAAACGGACCATTTTCCACATTTCTGAAGCATGACGTAATGGGGGGGTGTTATCTCTTTTGTCGAAAATCAGCCGTTTTTGCTCGAACATTAAATGCCTCCAAATGGTATTTAATTAACTTCCCGAGCCCCTGGAAGCATGAAAATCACTTTAAACATGCTAATTTTAGCTCTAACACTGATGATCCACCTACAAATGTGAACTGACGTTCAAAAATAAAACATTTGAAAACGGACCATTTTCCACATTTCTGAAGCATGACGTAATGGGGGGGTGTTATCTCTTTTGTCTAAAATCAGCAGTTTTTGCTCGAACATTAAATGCCTCCAAATGGTATTTAATTAACTTCCCGGGGTGAAGAAACCCTTTTTGAGAACTCAGAGTGAGTAAATTGGCCATTTTCATGCACTTTTAACCATTCCATAAATCTTGTGTTTTGGGCCCCTGGAAGCATGAAAATCACTTTAAACATGCTAATTTTAGCTCTAACACTGATGATCCACCTACAAATGTGAACTGACGTTCAAAAATAAAACATTTGAAAACGGACCATTTTCCACATTTCTGAAGCATGACGTAATGGGGGGGTGTTATCTCTTTTGTCGAAAATCAGCCGTTTTTGCTCGAACATTAAATGCCTCCAAATGGTATTTAATTAACTTCCCGAGCCCCTGGAAGCATGAAAATCACTTTAAACATGCTAATTTTAGCTCTAACACTGATGATCCACCTACAAATGTGAACTGACGTTCAAAAATAAAACATTTGAAAACGGACCATTTTCCACATTTCTGAAGCATGACGTAATGGGGGGGTGTTATCTCTTTTGTCGAAAATCAGCCGTTTTTGCTCTAACATTAAATGCCTCCAAATGGTATTTAATTAACTTCCCGGGGTGAAGAAACCCTTTTTGAGAACTCAGAGTGAGTAAATTGGACATTTTCATGCACTTTTAACCATTCCATAAATCTTGTGTTTTGGGCCCCTGGAAGCATGAAAATCACTTTAAACATGCTAATTTTAGCTCTAACACTGATGATCCACCTACAAATGTGAACTGACGTTCAAAAATAAAACATTTGAAAACGGACCATTTTCCACATTTCTGAAGCATGACGTAATGGGGGGGTGTTATCTCTTTTGTCGAAAATCAGCCGTTTTTGCTCGAACATTAAATGCCTCCAAATGGTATTTAATTAACTTCCCGGGGTGAAGAAACCCTTTTTGAGAACTCAGAGTGAGTAAATTGGCCATTTTCATGCACTTTTAACCATTCCATAAATCTTGTGTTTTGGGCCCCTGGAAGCATGAAAATCACTTTAAACATGCTAATTTTAGCTCTAACACTGATGATCCACCTACAAATGTGAACTGACGTTCAAAAATAAAACATTTGAAAACGGACCATTTTCCACATTTCTGAAGCATGACGTAATGGGGGGGTGTTATCTCTTTTGTCGAAAATCAGCCGTTTTTGCTTGAACATTAAATGCCTCCAAATGGTATTTAATTAACTTCCCGAGCCCCTGGAAGCATGAAAATCACTTTAAACATGCTAATTTTAGCTCTAACACTGATGATCCACCTACAAATGTGAACTGACGTTCAAAAATAAAACATTTGAAAACGGACCATTTTCCACATTTCTGAAGCATGACGTAATGGGGGGGTGTTATCTCTTTTGTCGAAAATCAGCCGTTTTTGCTCGAACATTAAATGCCTCCAACTGGTATTTAATTAACTTCCCGAGCCCCTGGAAGCATGAAAATCACTTTAAACATGCTAATTTTAGCTCTAACACTGATGATCCACCTACAAATGTGAACTGACGTTCAAAAATAAAACATTTGAAAACGGACCATTTTCCACATTTCTGAAGCATGACGTAATGGGGGGGTGTTATCTCTTTTGTCGAAAATCAGCCGTTTTTGCTCGAACATTAAATGCCTCCAAATGGTATTTAATTAACTTCCCGAGCCCCTGGAAGCATGAAAATCACTTTAAA
Source organism: Lissotriton vulgaris (assembly GCF_964263255.1). NCBI lineage: Eukaryota > Metazoa > Chordata > Amphibia > Caudata > Salamandridae > Lissotriton > Lissotriton vulgaris. The sequence continues at coordinate 226,234 of NW_028245916.1, read as the reverse complement.
CATGCTAATTTTAGCTCTAACACTGATGATCCACCTACAAATGTGAACTGACGTTCAAAAATAAAACATTTGAAAACGGACCATTTTCCACATTTCTGAAGCATGACGTAATGGGGGGGTGTTATCTCTTTTGTCGAAAATCAGCCGTTTTTGCTCGAACATTAAATGCCTCCAAATGGTATTTAATTAACTTCCCGGGGTGAAGAAACCCTTTTTGAGAACTCAGAGTGAGTAAATTGGCCATTTTCATGCACTTTTAACCATTCAATAAATCTTGTGTTTTGGGCCCCTGGAAGCATGAAAATCACTTTAAACATGCTAATTTTAGCTCTAACACTGATGATCCACCTACAAATGTGAACTGACGTTCAAAAATAAAACATTTGAAAACGGACCATTTTCCACATTTCTGAAGCATGACGTAATGGGGGGGTGTTATCTCTTTTGTCGAAAATCAGCCGTTTTTGCTCGAACATTAAATGCCTCCAAATGGTATTTAATTAACTTCCCGAGCCCCTGGAAGCATGAAAATCACTTTAAACATGCTAATTTTAGCTCTAACACTGATGATCCACCTACAAATGTGAACTGACGTTCAAAAATAAAACATTTGAAAACGGACCATTTTCCACATTTCTGAAGCATGACGTAATGGGGGGGTGTTATCTCTTTTGTCGAAAATCAGCCGTTTTTGCTCGAACATTAAATGCCTCCAAATGGTATTTAATTAACTTCCCGAGCCCCTGGAAGCATGAAAATCACTTTAAACATGCTAATTTTAGCTCTAACACTGATGATCCACCTACAAATGTGAACTGACGTTCAAAAATAAAACATTTGAAAACGGACCATTTTCCACATTTCTGAAGCATGACGTAATGGGGGGGTGTTATCTCTTTTGTCGAAAATCAGCCGTTTTTGCTCGAACAATAAATGCCTCCAAATGGTATTTAATTAACTTCCCGGGGTGAAGAAACCCTTTTTGAGAACTCAGAGTGAGTAAATTGGCCATTTTCATGCACTTTTAACCATTCAATAAATCTTGTGTTTTGGGCCCCTGGAAGCATGAAAATCACTTTAAACATGCTAATTTTAGCTCTAACACTGATGATCCACCTACAAATGTGAACTGACGTTCAAAAATAAAACATTTGAAAACGGACCATTTTCCACATTTCTGAAGCATGACGTAATGGGGGGTGTTATCTCTTTTGTCGAAAATCAGCCGTTTTTGCTCGAACATTAAATGCCTCCAAATGGTATTTAATTAACTTCCCGAGCCCCTGGAAGCATGAAAACCACTTTAAACATGCTAATTTTAGCTCTAACACTGATGATCCACCTACAAATGTGAACTGACGTTCAAAAATAAAACATTTGAAAACGGACCATTTTCCACATTTCTGAAGCATGACGTAATGGGGGGGTGTTATCTCTTTTGTCGAAAATCAGCCGTTTTTGCTCTAACATTAAATGCCTCCAAATGGTATTTAATTAACTTCCCGGGGTGAAGAAACCCTTTTTGAGAACTCAGAGTGAGTAAATTGGCCATTTTCATGCACTTTTAACCATTCCATAAATCTTGTGTTTTGGGCCGCTGGAAGCATGAAAATCACTTTAAACATGCTAATTTTAGCTCTAACACTGATGATCCACCTACAAATGTGAACTGACGTTCAAAAATAAAACATTTGAAAACGGACCATTTTCCACATTTCTGAAGCATGACGTAATGGGGGGGTGTTATCTCTTTCGTCGAAAATCAGCGTTTTTGCTCGAACATTAAATGCCTCCAAATGGTATTTAATTAACTTCCCGAGCCCCTGGAAGCATGAAAATCACTTTAAACATGCTAATTTTAGCTCTAACACTGATGATCCACCTACAAATGTGAACTGACGTTCAAAAATAAACATTTGAAAACGGACCATTTTCCACATTTCTGAAGCATGACGTAATGGGGGGATGTTATCTCTTTTGTCGAAAATCAGCCGTTTTTGCTCGAACATTAAATGCCTCCAAATGGTATTTAATTAACTTCCCGGGGTGAAGAAACCCTTTTTGAGAACTCAGAGTGAGTAAATGGCCATTTTCATGCACTTTTAACCATTCCATAAATCTTGTGTTTGGGCCCCTGGAAGCATGAAAATCACTTTAAACATGCTAATTTTAGCTCTAACACTGATGATCCACCTACAAATGTGAACTGACGTTCAAAAATAAAACATTTGAAAACGGACCATTTTCCACATTTCTGAAGCATGACGTAATGGGGGGGTGTTATCTCTTTTGTCGAAAATCAGCCCGTTTTTGCTCGAACATTAAATGCCTCCAAATGGTATTTATTTCACTTCCCGAGCCCCTGGAAGCATGAAAATCACTTTAAACATGCTAATTTTAGCTCTAACACTGATGATCCACCTACAAATGTGAACTGACGTTCAAAAATAAAACATTTGAAAACGGACCATTTTACACATTTCTGAAGCATGACGTAATGGGGGGGTGTTATCTCTTTTGTCGAAAATCAGCCGTTTTTGCTCGAACATTAAATGCCTCCAAATGGTATTTAATTAACTTCCCGAGCCCCTGGAAGCATGAAAATCACTTTAAACATGCTAATTTTAGCTCTAACACTGATGATCCACCTACAAATGTGAACTGACGTTCAAAAATAAAACATTTGAAAACGGACCATTTTCCACATTTCTGAAGCATGACGTAATGGGGGGGTGTTATCTCTTTTGTCGAAAATCAGCCGTTTTTGCTCGAACATTAAATGCCTCCAAATGGTATTTAATTAACTTCCCGGGGTGAAGAAACCCTTTTTGAGAACTCAGAGTGAGTAAATTGGCCATTTTCATGCACTTTTAACCATTCCATAAATCTTGTGTTTTGGGCCCCTGGAAGCATGAAAATCACTTTAAACATGCTAATTTTAGCTCTAACACTGATGATCCACCTACAAATGTGAACTGACATTCAAAAATAAAACATTTGAAAACGGACCATTTTCCACATTTCTGAAGCATGACGTAATGGGGGGGGTGTTATCTCTTTTGTCGAAAATCAGCCGTTTTGCTCGAACATTAAATGCCTCCAAATGGTATTTAATTAACTTCCCGGGGTGAAGAAACCCTTTTTGAGAACTCAGAGTGAGTAAATTGGCCATTTTCATGCACTTTTAACCATTCCATAAATCTTGTGTTTTGGGCCCCTGGAAGCATGAAAATCACTTTAAACATGCTAATTTTAGCTCTAACACTGATGATCCACCTACAAATGTGAACTGACGTTCAAAATAAAACATTTGAAAACGGACCATTTTCCACATTTCTGAAGCATGACGTAATGGGGGGGTGTTATCTCTTTTGTCGAAAATCAGCCGTTTTTGCTCGAACATTAAATGCCTCCAAATGGTATTTAATTAACTTCCCGGGGTGAAGAAACCCTTTTTGAGAACTCAGAGTGAGTAAATTGGCCATTTTCATGCACTTTTAACCATTCCATAAATCTTGTGTTTTGGGCCCCTGGAAGCATGAAAATCACTTTAAACATGCTAATTTTAGCTCTAACACTGATGATCCACCTACAAATGTGAACTGACGTCAAAAATAAAACATTTGAAAACGGACCATTTTCCACATTTCTGAAGCATGACGTAATGGGGGGGTGTTATCTCTTTTGTCGAAAATCAGCCGTTTTTGCTCGAACATTAAATGCCTCCAAATGGTATTTAATTAACTTCCCGAGCCCCTGGAAGCATGAAAATCACTTTAAACATGCTAATTTTAGCTCTAACACTGATGATCCACCTACAAATGTGAACTGACGTTCAAAAATAAAACATTTGAAAACGGACCATTTTCCACATTTCTGAAGCATGACGTAATGGGGGGGTGTTATCTCTTTTGTGGAAAATCAGCCGTTTTTGCTCGAACATTAAATGCCTCCAAATGGTATTTATTTCACTTCCCGAGCCCCTGGAAGCATGAAAATCACTTTAAACATGCTAATTTTAGCTCTAACACTGATGATCCACCTACAAATGTGAACTGACGTTCAAAAATGAAAACATTTGAAAACGGACCATTTTCCACATTTCTGAAGCATGACGTAATGGGGGGGTGTTATCTCTTTTGTCGAAAATCAGCCGTTTTTGCTCGAACATTAAATGCCTCCAAATGGTATTTAATTAACTTCCCGAGCCCCTGGAAGCATGAAAATCACTTTAAACATGCTAATTTTAGCTCTAACACTGATGATCCACCTACAAATGTGAACTGACGTTCAAAAATAAAACATTTGAAAACGGACCATTTTCCACATTTCTGAAGCATGACGTAATGGGGGGGTGTTATCTCTTTTGTCGAAAATCAGCCGTTTTTGCTCGAACATTAAATGCCTCCAAATGGTATTTAATTAACTTCCCGAGCCCCTGAAAGCATGAAAATCACTTTAAACATGCTAATTTTAGCTCTAACACTGATGATCCACCTACAAATGTGAACTGACTTCAAAAATAAAACATTTGAAAACGGACCATTTTCCACATTTCTGAAGCATGACGTAATGGGGGGGTGTTATCTCTTTCGTCGAAATCAGCCGTTTTTGCTCGAACATTAAATGCCTCCAAATGGTATTTAATTAACTTCCCGAGCCCCTGGAAGCATGAAAATCACTTTAACATGCTAATTTTAGCTCTAACACTGATGATCCACCTACAAATGTGAACTGACGTTCAAAATAAACATTTGAAAACGGACCATTTTCCACATTTCTGAAGCATGACGTAATGGGGGGATGTTATCTCTTTTGTCGAAAATCAGCCGTTTTTGCTCGAACATTAAATGCCTCCAAATGGTATTTAATTAACTTCCCGGGGTGAAGAAACCCTTTTTGAGAACTCAGAGTGAGTAAATTGGCCATTTTCATGCACTTTTAACCATTCCATAAATCTTGTGTTTTGGGCCCCTGGAAGCATGAAAATCACTTTAAACATGCTAATTTTAGCTCTAACACTGATGATCCACCTACAAATGTGAACTGACGTTCAAAAATAAAACATTTAAAAACGGACCATTTTCCACATTTCTGAAGCATGACGTAATGGGGGGGTGTTATCTCTTTTGTCGAAAATCAGCCGTTTTTGCTCGAACATTAAATGCCTCCAAATGGTATTTATTTCACTTCCCGAGCCCCTGGAAGCATGAAAATCACTTTAAACATGCTAATTTTAGCTCTAACACTGATGATCCACCTACAAATGTGAACTGACGTTCAAAAATAAAACATTTGAAAACGGGACCATTTTACACATTTCTGAAGCATGACGTAATGGGGGGGTGTTATCTCTTTTGTCGAAAATCAGCCGTTTTTGCTCGAACATTAAATGCCTCCAATGGTATTTAATTAACTTCCCGAGCCCCTGGAAGCATGAAAATCACTTTAAACATGCTAATTTTAGCTCTAACACTGATGATCCACCTACAAATGTGAACTGACGTTCAAAATAAAACATTTGAAAACGGACCATTTTCCACATTTCTGAAGCATGACGTAATGGGGGGGTGTTATCTCTTTTGTCGAAATCAGCCGTTTTTGCTCGAACATTAAATGCCTCCAAATGGTATTTAATTAACTTCCCGGGGTGAAGAAACCCTTTTTGAGAACTCAGAAGTGAGTAAATTGGCCATTTTCATGCACTTTTAACCATTCCATAAATCTTGTGTTTTGGGCCCCTGGAAGCATGAAATCACTTTAAACATGCTAATTTTAGCTCTAACACTGATGATCCACCTACAAATGTGAACTGACGTTCAAAAATAAAACATTTGAAAACGGACCATTTTCCACATTTCTGAAGCATGACGTAATGGGGGGGGTGTTATCTCTTTTGTCGAAAATCAGCCCGTTTTTGCTCGAACATTAAATGCCTCCAAATGGTATTTAATTAACTTCCCGGGGTGAAGAAACCCTTTTTGAGAACTCAGAGTGAGTAAATTGGCCATTTTCATGCACTTTTAACCATTCCATAAATCTTGTGTTTTGGGCCCCTGGAAGCATGAAAATCACTTTAAACATGCTAATTTTAGCTCTAACACTGATGATCCACCTACAAATGTGAACTGACGTTCAAAAATAAAACATTTGAAAACGGACCATTTTCCACATTTCTGAAGCATGACGTAATGGGGGGGTGTTATCTCTTTGTCGAAAATCAGCCGTTTTTGCTCGAACATTAAATGCCTCCAAATGGTATTTAATTAACTTCCCGGGTGAAGAAACCCTTTTTGAGAACTCAGAGTGAGTAAATTGGCCATTTTCATGCACTTTTAACCATTCCATAAATCTTGTGTTTTGGGCCCCTGGAAGCATGAAAATCACTTTAAACATGCTAATTTTAGCTCTAACACTGATGATCCACCTACAAATGTGAACTGACGTTCAAAAATAAAACATTTGAAAACGGACCATTTTCCACATTTCTGAAGCATGACGTAATGGGGGGGTGTTATCTCTTTTGTCGAAAATCAGCCGTTTTTGCTCGAACATTAAATGCCTCCAAATGGTATTTAATTAACTTCCCGAGCCCCTGGAAGCATGAAAATCACTTTAAACATGCTAATTTTAGCTCTAACACTGATGATCCACCTACAAATGTGAACTGACGTTCAAAAATAAAACATTTGAAAACGACCATTTTCCACATTTCTGAAGCATGACGTAATGGGGGGGTGTTATCTCTTTTGTGGAAAATCAGCCGTTTTGCTCGAACATTAAATGCCTCCAAATGGTATTTATTTCACTTCCCGAGCCCCTGGAAGCATGAAAATCACTTTAAACATGCTAATTTAGCTCTAACAACTGATGATCCACCTACAAATGTGAACTGACGTTCAAAATAAAACATTTGAAAACGGACCATTTTCCACATTTCTGAAGCATGACGTAATGGGGGGGTGTTATCTCTTTTGTCGAAAATCAGCCGTTTTTGCTCGAACATTAAATGCCTCCAAATGGTATTTAATTAACTTCCCGAGCCCCTGGAAGCATGAAAATCACTTTAAACATGCTAATTTTAGCTCTAACACTGATGATCCACCTACAAATGTGAACTGACGTTCAAAAATAAAACATTTGAAAACGGACCATTTTCCACATTTCTGAAGCATGATGTAATGGGGGGGTGTTATCTCTTTTGTCGAAAATCAGCCGTTTTTGCTCGAACATTAAATGCCTCCAAATGGTATTTAATTAACTTCCCGAGCCCCTGAAAGCATGAAAATCACTTTAAACATGCTAATTTTAGCTCTAACACTGATGATCCACCTACAAATGTGAACTGACGTTCAAAAATAAAACATTTGAAAACGGACCATTTTCCACATTTCTGAAGCATGACGTAATGGGGGGGTGTTATCTCTTTTGTCGAAAATCAGCCGTTTTTGCTCGAACATTAAATGCCTCCAAATGGTATTTAATTAACTTCCCGAGCCCCTGGAAGCATGAAAATCACTTTAAACATGCTAATTTTAGCTCTAACACTGATGATCCACCTACAAATGTGAACTGACGTTCAAAAATAAAACATTTGAAAATGGACCATTTTCCACATTTCTGAAGCATGACGTAATGGGGGGTGTTATCTCTTTTGTCGAAAATCAGCCGTTTTTGCTCGAACATTAAATGCCTCCAAATGGTATTTAATTAACTTCCCGAGCCCCTGGAAGCATGAAAATCACTTTAAACATGCTAATTTTAGCTCTAACACTGATGATCCACCTACAAATGTGAACTGACGTTCAAAAATAAAACATTTGAAAACGGACCATTTTCCACATTTCTGAAGCATGACGTAATGGGGGGGTGTTATCTCTTTTGTCGAAAATCAGCCGTTTTTGCTCGAACATTAAATGACTCCAAATGGTATTTAATTAACTTCCCGGGGTGAAGAAACCCTTTTTGAGAACTCAGAGTGAGTAAATTGGCCATTTTCATGCACTTTTAACCATTCCATAAATCTTGTGTTTTGGGCCCCTGGAAGCATGAAAATCCCTTTAAACATGCTAATTTTAGCTCTAACACTGATGATCCACCTACAAATGTGAACTGACGTTCAAAAATAAAACATTTGAAAACGGACCATTTTCCACATTTCTGAAGCATGACGTAATGGGGGGGTGTTATCTCTTTTGTCGAAAATCAGCCGTTTTTGCTCGAACATTAAATGCCTCCAAATGGTATTTAATTAACTTCCCGAGCCCCTGGAAGCATGAAAATCCCTTTAAACATGCTAATTTTAGCTCTAACACTGATGATCCACCTACAAATGTGAACTGACGTTCAAAAATAAAACATTTGAAAACGGACCATTTTCCACATTTCTGAAGCATGACGTAATGGGGGGGTGTTATCTCTTTTGTCGAAAATCAGCCGTTTTTGCTCGAACATTAAATGCCTCCAAATGGTATTTAATTAACTTCCCGAGCCCCTGGAAGCATGAAAATCACTTTAAACATGCTAATTTTAGCTCTAACACTGATGATCCACCTACAAATGTGAACTGACGTTCAAAAATAAAACATTTGAAAACGGACCATTTTCCACATTTCTGAAGCATGACGTAATGGGGGGGTGTTATCTCTTTTGTCGAAAATCAGCCGTTTTTGCTCGAACATTAAATGCCTCCAAATGGTATTTAATTAACTTCCCGAGCCCCTGGAAGCATGAAAATCACTTTAAACATGCTAATTTTAGCTCTAACACTGATGATCCACCTACAAATGTGAACTGACGTTCAAAAATAAAACATTTGAAAACGGACCATTTTCCACATTTCTGAAGCATGACGTAATGGGGGGGTGTTATCTCTTTTGTCTAAAATCAGCAGTTTTTGCTCGAACATTAAATGCCTCCAAATGGTATTTAATTAACTTCCCGGGGTGAAGAAACCCTTTTTGAGAACTCAGAGTGAGTAAATTGGCCATTTTCATGCACTTTTAACCATTCCATAAATCTTGTGTTTTGGGCCCCTGGAAGCATGAAAATCACTTTAAACATGCTAATTTTAGCTCTAACACTGATGATCCACCTACAAATGTGAACTGACGTTCAAAAATAAAACATTTGAAAACGGACCATTTTCCACATTTCTGAAGCATGACGTAATGGGGGGGTGTTATCTCTTTTGTCGAAAATCAGCCGTTTTTGCTCGAACATTAAATGCCTCCAAATGGTATTTAATTAACTTCCCGAGCCCCTGGAAGCATGAAAATCACTTTAAACATGCTAATTTTAGCTCTAACACTGATGATCCACCTACAAATGTGAACTGACGTTCAAAAATAAAACATTTGAAAACGGACCATTTTCCACATTTCTGAAGCATGACGTAATGGGGGGGTGTTATCTCTTTTGTCGAAAATCAGCCGTTTTTGCTCTAACATTAAATGCCTCCAAATGGTATTTAATTAACTTCCCGGGGTGAAGAAACCCTTTTTGAGAACTCAGAGTGAGTAAATTGGCCATTTTCATGCACTTTTAACCATTCCATAAATCTTGTGTTTTGGGCCCCTGGAAGCATGAAAATCACTTTAAACATGCTAATTTTAGCTCTAACACTGATGATCCACCTACAAATGTGAACTGACGTTCAAAAATAAAACATTTGAAAACGGACCATTTTCCACATTTCTGAAGCATGACGTAATGGGGGGGTGTTATCTCTTTTGTCTAAAATCAGCAGTTTTTGCTCGAACATTAAATGCCTCCAAATGGTATTTAATTAACTTCCCGGGGTGAAGAAACCCTTTTTGAGAACTCAGAGTGAGTAAATTGGCCATTTTCATGCACTTTTAACCATTCCATAAATCTTGTGTTTTGGGCCCCTGGAAGCATGAAAATCACTTTAAACATGCTAATTTTAGCTCTAACACTGATGATCCACCTACAAATGTGAACTGACGTTCAAAAATAAAACATTTGAAAACGGACCATTTTCCACATTTCTGAAGCATGACGTAATGGGGGGGTGTTATCTCTTTTGTCGAAAATCAGCCGTTTTTGCTCGAACATTAAATGCCTCCAAATGGTATTTAATTAACTTCCCGAGCCCCTGGAAGCATGAAAATCACTTTAAACATGCTAATTTTAGCTCTAACACTGATGATCCACCTACAAATGTGAACTGACGTTCAAAAATAAAACATTTGAAAACGGACCATTTTCCACATTTCTGAAGCATGACGTAATGGGGGGGTGTTATCTCTTTTGTCGAAAATCAGCCGTTTTTGCTCTAACATTAAATGCCTCCAAATGGTATTTAATTAACTTCCCGGGGTGAAGAAACCCTTTTTGAGAACTCAGAGTGAGTAAATTGGCCATTTTCATGCACTTTTAACCATTCCATAAATCTTGTGTTTTGGGCCCCTGGAAGCATGAAAATCACTTTAAACATGCTAATTTTAGCTCTAACACTGATGATCCACCTACAAATGTGAACTGACGTTCAAAAATAAAACATTTGAAAACGGACCATTTTCCACATTTCTGAAGCATGACGTAATGGGGGGGTGTTATCTCTTTTGTCGAAAATCAGCCGTTTTTGCTCGAACATTAAATGCCTCCAAATGGTATTTAATTAACTTCCCGAGCCCCTGGAAGCATGAAAATCACTTTAAACATGCTAATTTTAGCTCTAACACTGATGATCCACCTACAAATGTGAACTGACGTTCAAAAATAAAACATTTGAAAACGGACCATTTTCCACATTTCTGAAGCATGACGTAATGGGGGGATGTTATCTCTTTTGTCGAAAATCAGCCGTTTTTGCTCGAACATTAAATGCCTCCAAATGGTATTTAATTAACTTTCCGGGGTGAAGAAACCCTTTTTGAGAACTCAGAGTGAGTAAATTGGCCATTTTCATGCACTTTTAACCATTCCATAAATCTTGTGTTTTGGGCCCCTGGAAGCATGAAAATCACTTTAAACATGCTAATTTTAGCTCTAACACTGATGATCCACCTACAAATGTGAACTGACGTTCAAAAATAAAACATTTGAAAACGGACCATTTTCCACATTTCTGAAGCATGACGTAATGGGGGGTGTTATCTCTTTTGTCGAAAATCAGCCGTTTTTGCTCGAACATTAAATGCCTCCAAATGGTATTTAATTAACTTCCCGGGGTGAAGAAACCCTTTTTGAGAACTCAGAGTGAGTAAATTGGCCATTTTCATGCACTTTTAACCATTCCATAAATCTTGTGTTTTGGGCCCCTGGAAGCATGAAAATCACTTTAAACATGCTAATTTTAGCTCTAACACTGATGATCCACCTACAAATGTGAACTGACGTTCAAAAATAAAACATTTGAAAACGGACCATTTTCCACATTTCTGAAGCATGACGTAATGGGGGGGTGTTATCTCTTTTGTCGAAAATCAGCCGTTTTTGCTCGAACATTAAATGCCTCCAAATGGTATTTATTTCACTTCCCGAGCCCCTGGAAGCATGAAAATCACTTTAAACATGCTAATTTTAGCTCTAACACTGATGATCCACCTACAAATGTGAACTGACGTTCAAAAATAAAACATTTGAAAACGGACCATTTTACACATTTCTGAAGCATGACGTAATGGGGGGGTGTTATCTCTTTTGTCGAAAATCAGCCGTTTTTGCTCGAACATTAAATGCCTCCAAATGGTATTTAATTAACTTCCCGAGCCCCTGGAAGCATGAAAATCACTTTAAACATGCTAATTTTAGCTCTAACACTGATGATCCACCTACAAATGTGAACTGACGTTCAAAAATAAAACATTTGAAAACGGACCATTTTCCACATTTCTGAAGCATGACGTAATGGGGGGGTGTTATCTCTTTTGTCGAAAATCAGCCGTTTTTGCTCGAACATTAAATGCCTCCAAATGGTATTTAATTAACTTCCCGGGGTGAAGAAACCCTTTTTGAGAACTCAGAGTGAGTAAATTGGCCATTTTCATGCACTTTTAACCATTCCATAAATCTTGTGTTTTGGGCCCCTGGAAGCATGAAAATCACTTTAAACATGCTAATTTTAGCTCTAACACTGATGATCCACCTACAAATGTGAACTGACGTTCAAAAATAAAACATTTGAAAACGGACCATTTTCCACATTTCTGAAGCATGACGTAATGGGGGGGGTGTTATCTCTTTTGTCGAAAATCAGCCGTTTTTGCTCGAACATTAAATGCCTCCAAATGGTATTTAATTAACTTCCCGGGGTGAAGAAACCCTTTTTGAGAACTCAGAGTGAGTAAATTGGCCATTTTCATGCACTTTTAACCATTCCATAAATCTTGTGTTTTGGGCCCCTGGAAGCATGAAAATCACTTTAAACATGCTAATTTTAGCTCTAACACTGATGATCCACCTACAAATGTGAACTGACGTTCAAAAATAAAACATTTGAAAACGGACCATTTTCCACATTTCTGAAGCATGACGTAATGGGGGGGTGTTATCTCTTTTGTCGAAAATCAGCCGTTTTTGCTCGAACATTAAATGCCTCCAAATGGTATTTAATTAACTTCCCGGGGTGAAGAAACCCTTTTTGAGAACTCAGAGTGAGTAAATTGGCCATTTTCATGCACTTTTAACCATTCCATAAATCTTGTGTTTTGGGCCCCTGGAAGCATGAAAATCACTTTAAACATGCTAATTTTAGCTCTAACACTGATGATCCACCTACAAATGTGAACTGACGTTCAAAAATAAAACATTTGAAAACGGACCATTTTCCACATTTCTGAAGCATGACGTAATGGGGGGGTGTTATCTCTTTTGTCGAAAATCAGCCGTTTTTGCTCGAACATTAAATGCCTCCAAATGGTATTTAATTAACTTCCCGAGCCCCTGGAAGCATGAAAATCACTTTAAACATGCTAATTTTAGCTCTAACACTGATGATCAACCTACAAATGTGAACTGACGTTCAAAAATAAAACATTTGAAAACGGACCATTTTCCACATTTCTGAAGCATGACGTAATGGGGGGGTGTTATCTCTTTTGTGGAAAATCAGCCGTTTTTGCTCGAACATTAAATGCCTCCAAATGGTATTTAATTTCACTTCCCGAGCCCCTGGAAGCATGAAAATCACTTTAAACATGCTAATTTTAGCTCTAACACTGATGATCCACCTACAAATGTGAACTGACGTTCAAAAATAAAACATTTGAAAACGGACCATTTTCCACATTTCTGAAGCATGACGTAATGGGGGGTGTTATCTCTTTTGTCGAAAATCAGCCGTTTTTGCTCGAACATTAAATGCCTCCAAATGGTATTTAATTAACTTCCCGAGCCCCTGGAAGCATGAAAATCACTTTAAACATGCTAATTTTAGCTCTAACACTGATGATCCACCTACAAATGTGAACTGACGTTCAAAAATAAAACATTTGAAAACGGACCATTTTCCACATTTCTGAAGCATGACGTAATGGGGGGGTGTTATCTCTTTTGTCGAAAATCAGCCGTTTTGCTCGAACATTAAATGCCTCCAAATGGTATTTAATTAACTTCCCGAGCCCCTGAAAGCATGAAAATCACTTTAAACATGCTAATTTTAGCTCTAACACTGATGATCCACCTACAAATGTGAACTGACGTTCAAAAATAAAACATTTGAAAACGGACCATTTTCCACATTTCTGAAGCATGACGTAATGGGGGGGTGTTATCTCTTTCGTCGAAAATCAGCCGTTTTTGCTCGAACATTAAATGCCTCCAAATGGTATTTAATTAACTTCCCGAGCCCCTGGAAGCATGAAAATCACTTTAAACATGCTAATTTTAGCTCTAACACTGATGATCCACCTACAAATGTGAACTGACGTTCAAAAATAAACATTTGAAAACGGACCATTTTCCACATTTCTGAAGCATGACGTAATGGGGGGATGTTATCTCTTTTGTCGAAAATCAGCCGTTTTTGCTCGAACATTAAATGCCTCCAAATGGTATTTAATTAACTTCCCGGGGTGAAGAAACCCTTTTTGAGAACTCAGAGTGAGTAAATTGGCCATTTTCATGCACTTTTAACCATTCCATAAATCTTGTGTTTTGGGCCCCTGGAAGCATGAAAATCACTTTAAACATGCTAATTTTAGCTCTAACACTGATGATCCACCTACAAATGTGAACTGACGTTCAAAAATAAAACATTTGAAAACGGACCATTTTCCACATTTCTGAAGCATGACGTAATGGGGGGGTGTTATCTCTTTTGTCGAAAATCAGCCGTTTTTGCTCGAACATTAAATGCCTCCAAATGGTATTTATTTCACTTCCCGAGCCCCTGGAAGCATGAAAATCACTTTAAACATGCTAATTTTAGCTCTAACACTGATGATCCACCTACAAATGTGAACTGACGTTCAAAAATAAAACATTTGAAAACGGACCATTTTACACATTTCTGAAGCATGACGTAATGGGGGGGTGTTATCTCTTTTGTCGAAAATCAGCCGTTTTTGCTCGAACATTAAATGCCTCCAAATGGTATTTAATTAACTTCCCGAGCCCCTGGAAGCATGAAAATCACTTTAAACATGCTAATTTTAGCTCTAACACTGATGATCCACCTACAAATGTGAACTGACGTTCAAAAATAAAACATTTGAAAACGGACCATTTTCCACATTTCTGAAGCATGACGTAATGGGGGGGTGTTATCTCTTTTGTCGAAAATCAGCCGTTTTTGCTCGAACATTAAATGCCTCCAAATGGTATTTAATTAACTTCCCGGGGTGAAGAAACCCTTTTTGAGAACTCAGAGTGAGTAAATTGGCCATTTTCATGCACTTTTAACCATTCCATAAATCTTGTGTTTTGGGCCCCTGGAAGCATGAAAATCACTTTAAACATGCTAATTTTAGCTCTAACACTGATGATCCACCTACAAATGTGAACTGACGTTCAAAAAATAAAACATTTGAAAACGGACCATTTTCCACATTTCTGAAGCATGACGTAATGGGGGGGGTGTTATCTCTTTTGTCGAAAATCAGCCGTTTTTGCTCGAACATTAAATGCCTCCAAATGGTATTTAATTAACTTCCCGGGGTGAAGAAACCCTTTTTGAGAACTCAGAGTGAG
Organism: Lissotriton vulgaris; assembly: GCF_964263255.1. Classification (NCBI taxonomy): domain Eukaryota; kingdom Metazoa; phylum Chordata; class Amphibia; order Caudata; family Salamandridae; genus Lissotriton; species Lissotriton vulgaris. The sequence continues at coordinate 211,078 of NW_028245916.1, read as the reverse complement.
TAAATTGGCCATTTTCATGCACTTTTAACCATTCCATAAATCTTGTGTTTTGGGCCCCTGGAAGCATGAAAATCAACTTTAAACATGCTAATTTTAGCTCTAACACTGATGATCCACCTACAAATGTGAACTGACGTTCAAAAATAAAACATTTGAAAACGGACCATTTTCCACATTTCTGAAGCATGACGTAATGGGGGGGTGTTATCTCTTTTGTCGAAAATCAGCCGTTTTTGCTCGAACATTAAATGCCTCCAAATGGTATTTAATTAACTTCCCGGGGTGAAGAAACCCTTTTTGAGAACTCAGAGTGAGTAAATTGGCCATTTTCATGCACTTTTAACCATTCCATAAATCTTGTGTTTTGGGCCCCTGGAAGCATGAAAATCACTTTAAACATGCTAATTTTAGCTCTAACACTGATGATCCACCTACAAATGTGAACTGACGTTCAAAAATAAAACATTTGAAAACGGACCATTTTCCACATTTCTGAAGCATGACGTAATGGGGGGGTGTTATCTCTTTTGTCGAAAATCAGCCGTTTTTGCTCGAACATTAAATGCCTCCAAATGGTATTTAATTAACTTCCCGAGCCCCTGGAAGCATGAAAATCACTTTAAACATGCTAATTTTAGCTCTAACACTGATGATCCACCTACAAATGTGAACTGACGTTCAAAAATAAAACATTTGAAAACGGACCATTTTCCACATTTCTGAAGCATGACGTAATGGGGGGGTGTTATCTCTTTTGTGGAAAATCAGCCGTTTTTGCTCGAACATTAAATGCCTCCAAATGGTATTTATTTCACTTCCCGAGCCCCTGGAAGCATGAAAATCACTTTAAACATGCTAATTTTAGCTCTAACACTGATGATCCACCTACAAATGTGAACTGACGTTCAAAAATAAAACATTTGAAAACGGACCATTTTCCACATTTCTGAAGCATGACGTAATGGGGGGGTGTTATCTCTTTTGTCGAAAATCAGCCGTTTTTGCTCGAACATTAAATGCCTCCAAATGGTATTTAATTAACTTCCTGAGCCCCTGGAAGCATGAAAATCACTTTAAACATGCTAATTTTAGCTCTAACACTGATGATCCACCTACAAATGTGAACTGACGTTCAAAAATAAAACATTTGAAAACGGACCATTTTCCACATTTCTGAAGCATGATGTAATGGGGGGGTGTTATCTCTTTTGTCGAAAATCAGCCGTTTTTGCTCGAACATTAAATGCCTCCAAATGGTATTTAATTAACTTCCCGAGCCCCTGAAAGCATGAAAATCACTTTAAACATGCTAATTTTAGCTCTAACACTGATGATCCACCTACAAATGTGAACTGACGTTCAAAAATAAAACATTTGAAAACGGACCATTTTCCACATTTCTGAAGCATGACGTAATGGGGGGGTGTTATCTCTTTTGTCGAAAATCAGCCGTTTTTGCTCGAACATTAAATGCCTCCAAATGGTATTTAATTAACTTCCCGAGCCCCTGGAAGCATGAAAATCACTTTAAACATGCTAATTTTAGCTCTAACACTGATGATCCACCTACAAATGTGAACTGACGTTCAAAAATAAAACATTTGAAAATGGACCATTTTCCACATTTCTGAAGCATGACGTAATGGGGGGGTGTTATCTCTTTTGTCGAAAATCAGCCGTTTTTGCTCGAACATTAAATGCCTCCAAATGGTATTTAATTAACTTCCCGAGCCCCTGGAAGCATGAAAATCACTTTAAACATGCTAATTTTAGCTCTAACACTGATGATCCACCTACAAATGTGAACTGACGTTCAAAAATAAAACATTTGAAAACGGACCATTTTCCACATTTCTGAAGCATGACGTAATGGGGGGGTGTTATCTCTTTTGTCGAAAATCAGCCGTTTTTGCTCGAACATTAAATGCCTCCAAATGGTATTTAATTAACTTCCCGGGGTGAAGAAACCCTTTTTGAGAACTCAGAGTGAGTAAATTGGCCATTTTCATGCACTTTTAACCATTCCATAAATCTTGTGTTTTGGGCCCCTGGAAGCATGAAAATCCCTTTAAACATGCTAATTTTAGCTCTAACACTGATGATCCACCTACAAATGTGAACTGACGTTCAAAAATAAAACATTTGAAAACGGACCATTTTCCACATTTCTGAAGCATGACGTAATGGGGGGGTGTTATCTCTTTTGTCGAAAATCAGCCGTTTTTGCTCGAACATTAAATGCCTCCAAATGGTATTTAATTAACTTCCCGAGCCCCTGGAAGCATGAAAATCACTTTAAACATGCTAATTTTAGCTCTAACACTGATGATCCACCTACAAATGTGAACTGACGTTCAAAAATAAAACATTTGAAAACGGACCATTTTCCACATTTCTGAAGCATGACGTAATGGGGGGGTGTTATCTCTTTTGTCAAAAATCAGCCGTTTTTGCTCGAACATTAAATGCCTCCAAATGGTATTTAATTAACTTCCCGAGCCCCTGAAAGCATGAAAATCACTTTAAACATGCTAATTTTAGCTCTAACACTGATGATCCACCTACAAATGTGAACTGACGTTCAAAAATAAAACATTTGAAAACGGACCATTTTCCACATTTCTGAAGCATGACGTAATGGGGGGGTGTTATCTCTTTTGTCGAAAATCAGCCGTTTTTGCTCGAACATTAAATGCCTCCAAATGGTATTTAATTAACTTCCCGGGGTGAAGAAACCCTTTTTGAGAACTCAGAGTGAGTAAATTGGCCATTTTCATGCACTTTTAACCATTCCATAAATCTTGTGTTTTGGGCCCCTGGAAGCATGAAAATCACTTTAAACATGCTAATTTTAGCTCTAACACTGATGATCCACCTACAAATGTGAACTGACGTTCAAAAATAAAACATTTGAAAACGGACCATTTTCCACATTTCTGAAGCATGACGTAATGGGGGGTGTTATCTCTTTTGTCGAAAATCAGCCGTTTTTGCTCGAACATTAAATGCCTCCAAATGGTATTTAATTAACTTCCCGGGGTGAAGAAACCCTTTTTGAGAACTCAGAGTGAGTAAATTGGCCATTTTCATGCACTTTTAACCATTCCATAAATCTTGTGTTTTGGGCCCCTGGAAGCATGAAAATCACTTTAAACATGCTAATTTTAGCTCTAACACTGATGATCCACCTACAAATGTGAACTGACGTTCAAAAATAAAACATTTGAAAACGGACCATTTTCCACATTTCTGAAGCATGACGTAATGGGGGGGTGTTATCTCTTTTGTCGAAAATCAGCCGTTTTTGCTCGAACATTAAATGCCTCCAAATGGTATTTATTTCACTTCCCGAGCCCCTGGAAGCATGAAAATCACTTTAAACATGCTAATTTTAGCTCTAACACTGATGATCCACCTACAAATGTGAACTGACGTTCAAAAATAAAACATTTGAAAACGGACCATTTTACACATTTCTGAAGCATGACGTAATGGGGGGGTGTTATCTCTTTTGTCGAAAATCAGCCGTTTTTGCTCGAACATTAAATGCCTCCAAATGGTATTTAATTAACTTCCCGAGCCCCTGGAAGCATGAAAATCACTTTAAAACATGCTAATTTTAGCTCTAACACTGATGATCCACCTACAAATGTGAACTGACGTTCAAAAATAAAACATTTGAAAACGGACCATTTTCCACATTTCTGAAGCATGACGTAATGGGGGGGTGTTATCTCTTTTGTCGAAATCAGCCGTTTTTGCTCGAACATTAAATGCCTCCAAATGGTATTTAATTAACTTCCCGGGGTGAAGAAACCCTTTTTGAGAACTCAGAGTGAGTAAATTGGCCATTTTCATGCACTTTTAACCATTCCATAAATCTTGTGTTTTGGGCCCCTGGAAGCATGAAAATCACTTTAAACATGCTAATTTTAGCTCTAACACTGATGATCCACCTACAAATGTGAACTGACGTTCAAAAATAAAACATTTGAAAACGGACCATTTTCCACATTTCTGAAGCATGACGTAATGGGGGGGGTGTTATCTCTTTTGTCGAAAATCAGCCGTTTTTGCTCGAACATTAAATGCCTCCAAATGGTATTTAATTAACTTCCCGGGGTGAAGAAACCCTTTTTGAGAACTCAGAGTGAGTAAATTGGCCATTTTCATGCACTTTTAACCATTCCATAAATCTTGTGTTTTGGGCCCCTGGAAGCATGAAAATCACTTTAAACATGCTAATTTTAGCTCTAACACTGATGATCCACCTACAAATGTGAACTGACGTTCAAAAATAAAACATTTGAAAACGGACCATTTTCCACATTTCTGAAGCATGACGTAATGGGGGGGTGTTATCTCTTTTGTCGAAAATCAGCCGTTTTTGCTCGAACATTAAATGCCTCCAAATGGTATTTAATTAACTTCCCGGGGTGAAGAAACCCTTTTTGAGAACTCAGAGTGAGTAAATTGGCCATTTTCATGCACTTTTAACCATTCCATAAATCTTGTGTTTTGGGCCCCTGGAAGCATGAAAATCACTTTAAACATGCTAATTTTAGCTCTAACACTGATGATCCACCTACAAATGTGAACTGACGTTCAAAAATAAAACATTTGAAAACGGACCATTTTCCACATTTCTGAAGCATGACGTAATGGGGGGGGTGTTATCTCTTTTGTCGAAAATCAGCCGTTTTTGCTCGAACATTAAATGCCTCCAAATGGTATTTAATTAACTTCCCGAGCCCCTGGAAGCATGAAAATCACTTTAAACATGCTAATTTTAGCTCTAACACTGATGATCCACCTACAAATGTGAACTGACGTTCAAAAATAAAACATTTGAAAACGGACCATTTTCCACATTTCTGAAGCATGACGTAATGGGGGGGTGTTATCTCTTTTGTGGAAAATCAGCCGTTTTTGCTCGAACATTAAATGCCTCCAAATGGTATTTATTTCACTTCCCGAGCCCCTGGAAGCATGAAAATCACTTTAAACATGCTAATTTTAGCTCTAACACTGATGATCCACCTACAAATGTGAACTGACGTTCAAAAATAAAACATTTGAAAACGGACCATTTTCCACATTTCTGAAGCATGACGTAATGGGGGGGTGTTATCTCTTTTGTCGAAAATCAGCCGTTTTTGCTCGAACATTAAATGCCTCCAAATGGTATTTAATTAACTTCCCGAGCCCCTGGAAGCATGAAAATCACTTTAAACATGCTAATTTTAGCTCTAACACTGATGATCCACCTACAAATGTGAACTGACGTTCAAAAATAAAACATTTGAAAACGGACCATTTTCCACATTTCTGAAGCATGACGTAATGGGGGGGTGTTATCTCTTTTGTCGAAAATCAGCCGTTTTTGCTCGAACATTAAATGCCTCCAAATGGTATTTAATTAACTTCCCGAGCCCCTGAAAGCATGAAAATCACTTTAAACATGCTAATTTTAGCTCTAACACTGATGATCCACCTACAAATGTGAACTGACGTTCAAAAATAAAACATTTGAAAACGGACCATTTTCCACATTTCTGAAGCATGACGTAATGGGGGGGTGTTATCTCTTTCGTCGAAAATCAGCCGTTTTTGCTCGAACATTAAATGCCTCCAAATGGTATTTAATTAACTTCCCGAGCCCCTGGAAGCATGAAAATCACTTTAAACATGCTAATTTTAGCTCTAACACTGATGATCCACCTACAAATGTGAACTGACGTTCAAAAATAAACATTTGAAAACGGACCATTTTCCACATTTCTGAAGCATGACGTAATGGGGGGATGTTATCTCTTTTGTCGAAAATCAGCCGTTTTTGCTCGAACATTAAATGCCTCCAAATGGTATTTAATTAACTTCCCGGGGTGAAGAAACCCTTTTTGAGAACTCAGAGTGAGTAAATTGGCCATTTTCATGCACTTTTAACCATTCCATAAATCTTGTGTTTTGGGCCCCTGGAAGCATGAAAATCACTTTAAACATGCTAATTTTAGCTCTAACACTGATGATCCACCTACAAATGTGAACTGACGTTCAAAAATAAAACATTTGAAAACGGACCATTTTCCACATTTCTGAAGCATGACGTAATGGGGGGGTGTTATCTCTTTTGTCGAAAATCAGCCGTTTTTGCTCGAACATTAAATGCCTCCAAATGGTATTTATTTCACTTCCCGAGCCCCTGGAAGCATGAAAATCACTTTAAACATGCTAATTTTAGCTCTAACACTGATGATCCACCTACAAATGTGAACTGACGTTCAAAAATAAAACATTTGAAAACGGACCATTTTACACATTTCTGAAGCATGACGTAATGGGGGGGTGTTATCTCTTTTGTCGAAAATCAGCCGTTTTTGCTCGAACATTAAATGCCTCCAAATGGTATTTAATTAACTTCCCGAGCCCCTGGAAGCATGAAAATCACTTTAAACATGCTAATTTTAGCTCTAACACTGATGATCCACCTACAAATGTGAACTGACGTTCAAAAATAAAACATTTGAAAACGGACCATTTTCCACATTTCTGAAGCATGACGTAATGGGGGGGGTGTTATCTCTTTTGTCGAAAATCAGCCGTTTTTGCTCGAACATTAAATGCCTCCAAATGGTATTTAATTAACTTCCCGGGGTGAAGAAACCCTTTTTGAGAACTCAGAGTGAGTAAATTGGCCATTTTCATGCACTTTTAACCATTCCATAAATCTTGTGTTTTGGGCCCCTGGAAGCATGAAAATCACTTTAAACATGCTAATTTTAGCTCTAACACTGATGATCCACCTACAAATGTGAACTGACGTTCAAAAATAAAACATTTGAAAACGGACCATTTTCCACATTTCTGAAGCATGACGTAATGGGGGGGTGTTATCTCTTTTGTCGAAAATCAGCCGTTTTTGCTCGAACATTAAATGCCTCCAAATGGTATTTAATTAACTTCCCGGGGTGAAGAAACCCTTTTTGAGAACTCAGAGTGAGTAAATTGGCCATTTTCATGCACTTTTAACCATTCCATAAATCTTGTGTTTTGGGCCCCTGGAAGCATGAAAATCACTTTAAACATGCTAATTTTAGCTCTAACACTGATGATCCACCTACAAATGTTAACTGACGTTCAAAAATAAAACATTTGAAAACGGACCATTTTCCACATTTCTGAAGCATGACGTAATGGGGGGGTGTTATCTCTTTTGTCGAAAATCAGCCGTTTTTGCTCGAACATTAAATGCCTCCAAATGGTATTTAATTAACTTCCCGAGCCCCTGGAAGCATGAAAATCACTTTAAACATGCTAATTTTAGCTCTAACACTGATGATCCACCTACAAATGTGAACTGACGTTCAAAAATAAAACATTTGAAAACGGACCATTTTCCACATTTCTGAAGCATGACGTAATGGGGGGGTGTTATCTCTTTTGTGGAAAATCAGCCGTTTTTGCTCGAACATTAAATGCCTCCAAATGGTATTTATTTCACTTCCCGAGCCCCTGGAAGCATGAAAATCACTTTAAACATGCTAATTTTAGCTCTAACACTGATGATCCACCTACAAATGTGAACTGACGTTCAAAAATAAAACATTTGAAAACGGACCATTTTCCACATTTCTGAAGCATGACGTAATGGGGGGTGTTATCTCTTTTGTCGAAAATCAGCCGTTTTTGCTCGAACATTAAATGCCTCCAAATGGTATTTAATTAACTTCCCGAGCCCCTGGAAGCATGAAAATCACTTTAAACATGCTAATTTTAGCTCTAACACTGATGATCCACCTACAAATGTGAACTGACGTTCAAAAATAAAACATTTGAAAACGGACCATTTTCCACATTTCTGAAGCATGATGTAATGGGGGGGTGTTATCTCTTTTGTCGAAAATCAGCCGTTTTTGCTCGAACATTAAATGCCTCCAAATGGTATTTAATTAACTTCCCGAGCCCCTGAAAGCATGAAAATCACTTTAAACATGCTAATTTTAGCTCTAACACTGATGATCCACCTACAAATGTGAACTGACGTTCAAAAATAAAACATTTGAAAACGGACCATTTTCCACATTTCTGAAGCATGACGTAATGGGGGGGTGTTATCTCTTTTGTCGAAAATCAGCCGTTTTTGCTCGAACATTAAATGCCTCCAAATGGTATTTAATTAACTTCCCGAGCCCCTGGAAGCATGAAAATCACTTTAAACATGCTAATTTTAGCTCTAACACTGATGATCCACCTACAAATGTGAACTGACGTTCAAAAATAAAACATTTGAAAATGGACCATTTTCCACATTTCTGAAGCATGACGTAATGGGGGGGTGTTATCTCTTTTGTCGAAAATCAGCCGTTTTTGCTCGAACATTAAATGCCTCCAAATGGTATTTAATTAACTTCCCGAGCCCCTGGAAGCATGAAAATCACTTTAAACATGCTAATTTTAGCTCTAACACTGATGATCCACCTACAAATGTGAACTGACGTTCAAAAATAAAACATTTGAAAACGGACCATTTTCCACATTTCTGAAGCATGACGTAATGGGGGGGTGTTATCTCTTTTGTCGAAAATCAGCCGTTTTTGCTCGAACATTAAATGCCTCCAAATGGTATTTAATTAACTTCCCGGGGTGAAGAAACCCTTTTTGAGAACTCAGAGTGAGTAAATTGGCCATTTTCATGCACTTTTAACCATTCCATAAATCTTGTGTTTTGGGCCCCTGGAAGCATGAAAATCCCTTTAAACATGCTAATTTTAGCTCTAACACTGATGATCCACCTACAAATGTGAACTGACGTTCAAAAATAAAACATTTGAAAACGGACCATTTTCCACATTTCTGAAGCATGACGTAATGGGGGGGTGTTATCTCTTTTGTCTAAAATCAGCAGTTTTTGCTCGAACATTAAATGCCTCCAAATGGTATTTAATTAACTTCCCGGGGTGAAGAAACCCTTTTTGAGAACTCAGAGTGAGTAAATTGGCCATTTTCATGCACTTTTAACCATTCCATAAATCTTGTGTTTTGGGCCCCTGGAAGCATGAAAATCACTTTAAACATGCTAATTTTAGCTCTAACACTGATGATCCACCTACAAATGTGAACTGACGTTCAAAAATAAAACATTTGAAAACGGACCATTTTCCACATTTCTGAAGCATGACGTAATGGGGGGGTGTTATCTCTTTTGTCGAAAATCAGCCGTTTTTGCTCGAACATTAAATGCCTCCAAATGGTATTTAATTAACTTCCCGAGCCCCTGGAAGCATGAAAATCACTTTAAACATGCTAATTTTAGCTCTAACACTGATGATCCACCTACAAATGTGAACTGACGTTCAAAAATAAAACATTTGAAAACGGACCATTTTCCACATTTCTGAAGCATGACGTAATGGGGGGGTGTTATCTCTTTTGTCGAAAATCAGCCGTTTTTGCTCTAACATTAAATGCCTCCAAATGGTATTTAATTAACTTCCCGGGGTGAAGAAACCCTTTTTGAGAACTCAGAGTGAGTAAATTGGCCATTTTCATGCACTTTTAACCATTCCATAAATCTTGTGTTTTGGGCCCCTGGAAGCATGAAAATCACTTTAAACATGCTAATTTTAGCTCTAACACTGATGATCCACCTACAAATGTGAACTGACGTTCAAAAATAAAACATTTGAAAACGGACCATTTTCCACATTTCTGAAGCATGACGTAATGGGGGGGTGTTATCTCTTTTGTCGAAAATCAGCCGTTTTTGCTCGAACATTAAATGCCTCCAAATGGTATTTAATTAACTTCCCGAGCCCCTGGAAGCATGAAAATCACTTTAAACATGCTAATTTTAGCTCTAACACTGATGATCCACCTACAAATGTGAACTGACGTTCAAAAATAAAACATTTGAAAACGGACCATTTTCCACATTTCTGAAGCATGACGTAATGGGGGGGTGTTATCTCTTTTGTCTAAAATCAGCAGTTTTTGCTCGAACATTAAATGCCTCCAAATGGTATTTAATTAACTTCCCGGGGTGAAGAAACCCTTTTTGAGAACTCAGAGTGAGTAAATTGGCCATTTTCATGCACTTTTAACCATTCCATAAATCTTGTGTTTTGGGCCCCTGGAAGCATGAAAATCACTTTAAACATGCTAATTTTAGCTCTAACACTGATGATCCACCTACAAATGTGAACTGACGTTCAAAAATAAAACATTTGAAAACGGACCATTTTCCACATTTCTGAAGCATGACGTAATGGGGGGGTGTTATCTCTTTTGTCGAAAATCAGCCGTTTTTGCTCGAACATTAAATGCCTCCAAATGGTATTTAATTAACTTCCCGAGCCCCTGGAAGCATGAAAATCACTTTAAACATGCTAATTTTAGCTCTAACACTGATGATCCACCTACAAATGTGAACTGACGTTCAAAAATAAAACATTTGAAAACGGACCATTTTCCACATTTCTGAAGCATGACGTAATGGGGGGGTGTTATCTCTTTTGTCGAAAATCAGCCGTTTTTGCTCTAACATTAAATGCCTCCAAATGGTATTTAATTAACTTCCCGGGGTGAAGAAACCCTTTTTGAGAACTCAGAGTGAGTAAATTGGCCATTTTCATGCACTTTTAACCATTCCATAAATCTTGTGTTTTGGGCCCCTGGAAGCATGAAAATCACTTTAAACATGCTAATTTTAGCTCTAACACTGATGATCCACCTACAAATGTGAACTGACGTTCAAAAATAAAACATTTGAAAACGGACCATTTTCCACATTTCTGAAGCATGACGTAATGGGGGGGTGTTATCTCTTTTGTCGAAAATCAGCCGTTTTTGCTCGAACATTAAATGCCTCCAAATGGTATTTAATTAACTTCCCGAGCCCCTGGAAGCATGACAATCACTTTAAACATGCTAATTTTAGCTCTAACACTGATGATCCACCTACAAATGTGAACTGACGTTCAAAAATAAAACATTTGAAAACGGACCATTTTCCACATTTCTGAAGCATGACGTAATGGGGGGATGTTATCTCTTTTGTCGAAAATCAGCCGTTTTTGCTCGAACATTAAATGCCTCCAAATGGTATTTAATTAACTTTCCGGGGTGAAGAAACCCTTTTTGAGAACTCAGAGTGAGTAAATTGGCCATTTTCATGCACTTTTAACCATTCCATAAATCTTGTGTTTTGGGCCCCTGGAAGCATGAAAATCACTTTAAACATGCTAATTTTAGCTCTAACACTGATGATCCACCTACAAATGTGAACTGACGTTCAAAAATAAAACATTTGAAAACGGACCATTTTCCACATTTCTGAAGCATGACGTAATGGGGGGTGTTATCTCTTTTGTCGAAAATCAGCCGTTTTTGCTCGAACATTAAATGCCTCCAAATGGTATTTAATTAACTTCCCGGGGTGAAGAAACCCTTTTTGAGAACTCAGAGTGAGTAAATTGGCCATTTTCATGCACTTTTAACCATTCCATAAATCTTGTGTTTTGGGCCCCTGGAAGCATGAAAATCACTTTAAACATGCAAATTTTAGCTCTAACACTGATGATCCACCTACAAATGTGAACTGACGTTCAAAAATAAAACATTTGAAAACGGACCATTTTCCACATTTCTGAAGCATGACGTAATGGGGGGGTGTTATCTCTTTTGTCGAAAATCAGCCGTTTTTGCTCGAACATTAAATGCCTCCAAATGGTATTTAATTAACTTCCCGGGGTGAAGAAACCCTTTTTGAGAACTCAGAGTGAGTAAATTGGCCATTTTCATGCACTTTTAACCATTCCATAAATCTTGTGTTTTGGGCCCCTGGAAGCATGAAAATCACTTTAAACATGCTAATTTTAGCTCTAACACTGATGATCCACCTACAAATGTGAACTGACGTTCAAAAATAAAACATTTGAAAACGGACCATTTTCCACATTTCTGAAGCATGACGTAATGGGGTGGTGTTATCTCTTTTGTCGAAAATCAGCCGTTTTTGCTCGAACATTAAATGCCTCCAAATGGTATTTAATTAACTTCCCGAGCCCCTGGAAGCATGAAAATCACTTTAAACATGCTAATTTTAGCTCTAACACTGATGATCCACCTACAAATGTGAACTGACGTTCAAAAATAAAACATTTGAAAACGGACCATTTTCCACATTTCTGAAGCATGACGTAATGGGGGGGTGTTATCTCTTTTGTCGAAAATCAGCCGTTTTTGCTCGAACAATAAATGCCTCCAAATGGTATTTAATTAACTTCCCGGGGTGAAGAAACCCTTTTTGAGAACTCAGAGTGAGTAAATTGGCCATTTTCATGCACTTTTAACCATTCCATAAATCTTGTGTTTTGGGCCCCTGGAAGCATGAAAATCACTTTAAACATGCTAATTTTAGCTCTAACACTGATGATCCACCTACAAATGTGAACTGACGTTCAAAAATAAAACATTCGAAAACGGACCATTTTCCACATTTCTGAAGCATGACGTAATGGGGGGGTGTTATCTCTTTTGTCAAAAATCAGCCGTTTTTGCTCTAACATTAAATGCCTCCAAATGGTATTTAATTAACTTCCCGAGCCCCTGGAAGCATGAAAATCACTTTAAACATGCTAATTTTAGCTCTAACACTGATGATCCACCTACAAATGTGAACTGATGTTCAAAAATAAAACATTTGAAAACGGACCATTTTCCACATTTCTGAAGCATGACGTAATGGGGGGGTGTTATCTCTTTTGTCGAAAATCAGCCGTTTTTGCTCGAACATTAAATGCCTCCAAATGGTATTTAATTAACTTCCCGGGGTGAAGAAACCCTTTTTGAGAACTCAGAGTGAGTAAATTGGCCATTTTCATGCACTTTTAACCATTCCATAAATCTTGTGTTTTGGGCCCCTGGAAGCATGAAAATCACTTTAAACATGCTAATTTTAGCTCTAACACTGATGATCCACCTACAAATGTGAACTGACGTTCAAAAATAAAACATTTGAAAACGGACCATTTTCCACATTTCTGAAGCATGACGTAATGGGGGGGTGTTATCTCTTTTGTCGAAAATCAGCCGTTTTTGCTCGAACATTAAATGCCTCCAAATTGTATTTAATTAACTTCCCGGGGTGAAGAAACCCTTTTTGAGAACTCAGAGTGAGTAAATTGGCCATTTTCATGCACTTTTAACCATTCCATAAATCTTGTGTTTTGGGCCCCTGGAAGCATGAAAATCACTTTAACCATGCTAATTTTAGCTCTAACACTGATGATCCACCTACAAATGTGAACTGACGTTCAAAAATAAAACATTTGAAAACGGACCATTTTCCACATTTCTGAAGCATGACGTAATGGGGGGGTGTTATCTCTTTTGTCGAAAATCAGCCGTTTTTGCTCGAACATTAAATGCCTCCAAATGGTATTTAATTAACTTCCCGGGGTGAAAAAACCCTTTTTGAGAACTCAGAGTGAGTAAATTGGCCATTTTCATGCACTTTTAACCATTCCATAAATCTTGTGTTTTGGGCCCCTGGAAGCATGAAAATCACTTTAAACATGCTAATTTTAGCTCTAACACTGATGATCCACCTACAAATGTGAACTGACGTTCAAAAATAAAACATTTGAAAACGGACCATTTTCCACATTTCTGAAGCATGACGTAATGGGGGGGTGTTATCTCTTTTGTCGAAAATCAGCCGTTTTTGCTCGAACATTAAATGCCTCCAAATGGTATTTAATTAACTTCCCAGGGTGAAGAAACCCTTTTTGAGAACTCAGAGTGAGTAAATTGGCCATTTTCATGCACTTTTAACCATTCCATAAATCTTGTGTTTTGGGCTCCTGGAAGCATGAAAATCACTTTAAACATGCTAATTTTAGCTCTAACACTGATGATCCACCTACAAATGTGAACTGACGTTCAAAAATAAAACATTTGAAAACGGACCATTTTCCACATTTCTGAAGCATGACGTAATGGGGGGGTGTTATCTCTTTTGTCGAAAATCAGCCGTTTTTGCTCGAACATTAAATGCCTCCAAATGGTATTTAATTAACTTCCCGGGGTGAAGAAACCCTTTTTGAGAACTCAGAGTGAGTAAATTGGCCATTTTCATGCACTTTTAACCATTCCATAAATCTTGTGTTTTGGGCCCCTGGAAGCATGAAAATCACTTTAAACATGCTAATTTTAGCTCTAACACTGATGATCCACCTACAAATGTGAACTGACGTTCAAAAATAAAACATTTGAAAACGGACCATTTTCCACATTTCTGAAGCATGACGTAATGGGGGGGTGTTATCTCTTTTGTCGAAAATCAGCCGTTTTTGCTCGAACATTAAATGCCTCCAAATGGTATTTAATTAACTTCCCGAGCCCCTGGAAGCATGAAAATCACTTTAAACATGCTAATTTTAGCTCTAACACTGATGATCCACCTACAAATGTGAACTGACGTTCAAAAATAAAACATTTGAAAACGGACCATTTTCCACATTTCTGAAGCATGACGTAATGGGGGGGTGTTATCTCTTTTGTCGAAAATCAGCCGTTTTTGCTCGAACAATAAATGCCTCCAAATGGTATTTAATTAACTTCCCGGGGTGAAGAAACCCTTTTTGAGAACTCAGAGTGAGTAAATTGGCCATTTTCATGCACTTTTAACCATTCCATAAATCTTGTGTTTTGGGCCCCTGGAAGCATGAAAATCACTTTAAACATGCTAATTTTAGCTCTAACACTGATGATCCACCTACAAATGTGAACTGACGTTCAAAAATAAGACATTTGAAAACGGACCATTTTCCACATTTCTGAAGCATGACGTAATGGGGGGGTGTTATCTCTTTTGTCGAAAATCAGCCGTTTTTGCTCTAACATTAAATGCCTCCAAATGGTATTTAATTAACTTCCCGAGCCCCTGGAAGCATGAAAATCACTTTAAACATGCTAATTTTAGCTCTAACACTGATGATCCACCTACAAATGTGAACTGACGTTCAAAAATAAAACATTTGAAAACGGACCATTTTCCACATTTCTGAAGCATGACGTAATGGGGGGGTGTTATCTCTTTTGTCGAAAATCAGCCGTTTTTGCTCGAACATTAAATGCCTCCAAATGGTATTTAATTAACTTCCCGGGGTGAAGAAACCCTTTTTGAGAACTCAGAGTGAGTAAATTGGCCATTTTCATGCACTTTTAACCATTCCATAAATCTTGTGTTTTGGGCCCCTGGAAGCATGAAAATCACTTTAAACATGCTAATTTTAGCTCTAACACTGACGATCCACCTACAAATGTGAACTGACGTTCAAAAATAAAACATTTGAAAACGGACCATTTTCCACATTTCTGAAGCATGACGTAATGGGGGGGTGTTATCTCTTTTGTCGAAAATCAGCCGTTTTTGCTCGAACATTAAATGCCTCCAAATGGTATTTAATTAACTTCCCGGGGTGAAGAAACCCTTTTTGAGAACTCAGAGTGAGTAAATTGGCCATTTTCATGCACTTTTAACCATTCCATAAATCTTGTGTTTTGGGCCCCTGGAAGCATGAAAATCACTTTAAACATGCTAATTTTAGCTCTAACACTGATGATCCACCTACAAATGTGAACTGACGTTCAAAAATAAAACATTTGAAAACGGACCATTTTCCACATTTCTGAAGCATGACGTAATGGGGGGGTGTTATCTCTTTTGTCGAAAATCAGCCGTTTTTGCTCGAACATTAAATGCCTCCAAATGGTATTTAATTAACTTCCCGGGGTGAAGAAACCCTTTTTGAGAACTCAGAGTGAGTAAATTGGCCATTTTCATGCACTTTTAACCATTCCATAAATCTTGTGTTTTGGGCCCCTGGAAGCATGAAAATCACTTTAAACATGCTAATTTTAGCTCTAACACTGATGATCCACCTACAAATGTGAACTGACGTTCAAAAATAAAACATTTGAAAACGGACCATTTTCCACATTTCTGAAGCATGACGTAATGGGGGGGTGTTATCTCTTTTGTCGAAAATCAGCCGTTTTTGCTCGAACATTAAATGCCTCCAAATGGTATTTAATTAACTTCCCGGGGTGAAGAAACCCTTTTTGAGAACTCAGAGTGAGTAAATTGGCCATTTTCATGCACTTTTAACCATTCCATAAATCTTGTGTTTTGGGCCCCTGGAAGCATGAAAATCACTTTAAACATGCTAATTTTAGCTCTAACACTGATGATCCACCTACAAATGTGAACTGACGTTCAAAAATAAAACATTTGAAAACGGACCATTTTCCACATTTCTGAAGCATGACGTAATGGGGGGGTGTTATCTCTTTTGTCGAAAATCAGCCGTTTTTGCTCGAACATTAAATGCCTCCAAATGGTATTTAATTAACTTCCCGAGCCCCTGGAAGCATGAAAATCACTTTAAACATGCTAATTTTAGCTCTAACACTGATGATCCACCTACAAATGTGAACTGACGTTCAAAAATAAAACATTTGAAAACGGACCATTTTCCAATTTCTGAAGCATGACGTAATGGGGGGGTGTTATCTCTTTTGTCGAAAATCAGCCGTTTTTGCTCGAACATTAAATGCCTCCAAATGGTATTTAATTAACTTCCCGGGGTGAAGAAACCCTTTTTGGGGAACTCAGAGTGAGTAAATTGGCCATTTTCATGCACTTTTAGCCATTCCATAAATCTTGTGTTTTGGGCCCTTGGAAGCATGAAAATCACTTTAAACATGCTAATTTTAGCTCTAACACTGATGATCCACCTACAAATGTGAACTGACGTTCAAAAATAAAACATTTGAAAACGGACCATTTTCCACATTTCTGAAGCATGACGTAATGGGGGGGTGTTATCTCTTTTGTCGAAAATCAGCCGTTTTTGCTCTAACATTAAATGCCTCCAAATGGTATTTAATTAACTTCCCGAGCCCCTGGAAGCATGAAAATCACTTTAAACATGCTAATTTTAGCTCTAACACTGATGATCCACCTACAAATGTGAACTGACGTTCAAAAATAAAACATTTGAAAACGGACCATTTTCCACATTTCTGAAGCATGACGTAATGGGGGGGTGTTATCTCTTTTGTCGAAAATCAGCCGTTTTTGCTCGAACATTAAATGCCTCCAAATGGTATTTAATTAACTTCCCGGGGTGAAGAAACCCTTTTTGAGAACTCAGAGTGAGTAAATTGGCCATTTTCATGCACTTTTAACCATTCCAGAAATCTTGTGTTTTGGGCCCCTGGAAGCATGAAAATCACTTTAAACATGCTAATTTTAGCTCTAACACTGATGATCCACCTACAAATGTGAACTGACGTTCAAAAATAAAACATTTGAAAACGGACCATTTTCCACATTTCTGAAGCATGACGTAATGGGGGGGTGTTATCTCTTTTGTCGAAAATCAGCCGTTTTTGCTCTAACATTAAATGCCTCCAAATGGTATTTAATTAACTTCCCGGGGTGAAGAAACCCTTTTTGAGAACTCAGAGTGAGTAAATTGGCCATTTTCATGCACTTTTAACCATTCCATAAATCTTGTGTTTTGGGCCCCTGGAAGCATGTAAATCACTTTAAACATGCTAATTTTAGCTCTAACACTGATGATCCACCTACAAATGTGAACTGATGTTCAAAAATAAAACATTTGAAAACGGACCATTTTCCACATTTCTGAAGCATGACGTAATGGGGGGGTGTTATCTCTTTTGTCGAAAATAAGCCGTTTTTGCTCGAACATTAAATGCCTCCAAATGGTATTTAATTAACTTCCCGAGCCCCTGGAAGCATGAAAATCACTTTAAACATGCTAATTTTAGCTCTAACACTGATGATCCACCTACAAATGTGAACTGACGTTCAAAAATAAACATTTGAAAACGGACCATTTTCCACATTTCTGAAGCATGACGTAATGGGGGGATGTTATCTCTTTTGTCGAAAATCAGCCGTTTTTGCTCGAACATTAAATGCCTCCAAATGGTATTTAATTAACTTCCCGGGGTGAAGAAACCCTTTTTGAGAACTCAGAGTGAGTAAATTGGCCATTTTCATGCACTTTTAACCATTCCATAAATCTTGTGTTTTGGGCCCCTGGAAGCATGAAAATCACTTTAAACATGCTAATTTTAGCTCTAACACTGATGATCCACCTACAAATGTGAACTGACGTTCAATAATAAAACATTTGAAAACGGACCATTTTCCACATTTCTGAAGCATGACGTAATGGGGGGGTGTTATCTCTTTTGTCGAAAATCTGCCGTTTTTGCTCGAACATTAAATGCCTCCAAATGGTATTTAATTAACTTCCCGGGGTGAAGAAACCCTTTTTGAGAACTCAGAGTGAGTAAATTGGCCATTTTCATGAACTTTTAACCATTCCATAAATCTTGTGTTTTGGGCCCCTGGAAGCATGAAAATCACTTTAAACATGCAAATTTTAGCTCTAACACTGATGATCCACCTACAAATGTGAACTGACATTCAAAAATAAAACATTTGAAAACGGACCATTTTCCACATTTCTGAAGCATGACGTAATGGGGGGGTGTTATCTCTTTTGTCGAAAATCAGCCGTTTTTGCTCGAATATTAAATGCCTCCAAATGGTATTTAATTAACTTCCCGGTGTGAAGAAACCCTTTTTGAGAACTCAGAGTGAGTAAATTGGCCATTTTCATGCACTTTTAACCATTCCATAAATCTTGTGTTCTGGGCCCCTGATAGCATGAAAATCACTTTAAACATGCTAATTTTAGCTCTAACACTGATGATCCACCTACAAATGTGAACTGACGTTCAAAAATAAAACATTTGAAAACGGACCATTTTCCACATTTCTGAAGCATGACGTAATGGGGGGGTGTTATCTCTTTTGTCGAAAATCAGCCGTTTTTGCTCGAACATTAAATGCCTCCAAATGGTATTTAATTAACTTCCCGAGCCCCTGGAAGCATGAAAATCACTTTAAACATGCTAATTTTAGCTCTAACACTGATGATCCACCTACAAATGTGAACTGACGTTCAAAAATAAAACATTTGAAAACGGACCATTTTCCACATTTCTGAAGCATGACGTAATGGGGCGGTGTTATCTCTTTTGTCGAAAATCAGCCGTTTTTGCTCGAACATTAAATGCCTCCAAATGGTATTTAATTAACTTCCCGGGGTGAAGAAACCCTTTTTGAGAACTCAGAGTGAGTAAATTGGCCATTTTCATGCACTTTTAACCATTCCATAAATCTTGTGTTTTGGGCCCCTGGAAGCATGAAAATCACTTTAAACATGCTAATTTTAGCTCTAACACTGATGATCCACCTACAAATGTGAACTGACGTTCAAAAATAAAACATTTGAAAACGGACCATTTTCCACATTTCTGAAGCATGACGTAATGGGGGGGTGTTATCTCTTTTGTCGAAAATCAGCCGTTTTTGCTCTAACATTAAATGCCTCCAAATGGTATTTAATTAACTTCCCGAGCCCCTGGAAGCATGAAAATCACTTTAAACATGCTAATTTTAGCTCTAACACTGATGATCCACCTACAAATGTGAACTGACGTTCAAAAATAAAACATTTGAAAACGGACCATTTTCCACATTTCTGAAGCATGACGTAATGGGGGGGTGTTATCTCTTTTGTCGAAAATCAGTCGTTTTTGCTCGAACATTAAATGCCTCCAAATGGTATTTAATTAACTTCCCGGGGTGAAGAAACCCTTTTTGAGAACTCAGAGTGAGTAAATTGGCCATTTTCATGCACTTTTAACCATTCCATAAATCTTGTGTTTTGGGCCCCTGGAAGCATGAAAATCACTTTAAACATGCTAATTTTAGCTCTAACACTGATGATCCACCTACAAATGTGAACTGACGTTCAAAAATAAAACATTTGAAAACGGACCATTTTTCACATTTCTGAAGCATGACGTAATGGGGGGGTGTTATCTCTTTTGTCGAAAATCAGCCGTTTTTGCTCGAACATTAAATGCCTCCAAATGGTATTTAATTAACTTCCCGGGGTGAAGAAACCCTTTTTGAGAACTCAGAGTGAGTAAATTGGCCATTTTCATGCAATTTTAACCATTCCATAAATCTTGTGTTTTGGGCCCCTGGAAGCATGAAAATCACTTTAAACATGCTAATTTTAGCTCTAACACTGATGATCCACCTACAAATGTGAACTGACGTTCAAAAATAAAACATTTGAAAACGGACCATTTTCCACATTTCTGAAGCATGACGTAATGGGGGGGTGTTATCTCTTTTGTCGAAAATCAGCCGTTTTTGCTCGAACATTAAATGCCTCCAAATGGTATTTAATTAACTTCCCGGGGTGAAGAAACCCTTTTTGAGAACTCAGAGTGAGTAAATTGGCCATTTTCATGCACTTTTAACCATTCCATAAATCTTGTGTTTTGGGCCCCTGGAAGCATGAAAATCACTTTAAACATGCTAATTTTAGCTCTAACACTGATGATCCACCTACAAATGTGAACTGACGTTCAAAAATAAAACATTTGAAAACGGACCATTTTCCACATTTCTGAAGCATGACGTAATGGGGGGGGTGTTATCTCTTTTGTCGAAAATCAGCAGTTTTTGCTCTAACATTAAATGCCTCCAAAATGGTATTTAATTAACTTCCCGAGCCCCTGGAAGCATGAAAATCACTTTAAACATGCTAATTTTAGCTCTAACACTGATGATCCACCTACAAATGTGAACTGACGTTCAAAAATAAAACATTTGAAAACGGACCATTTTCCACATTTCTGAAGCATGACGTAATGGGGGGGTGTTATCTCTTTTGTCGAAAATCAGCCGTTTTTGCTCTAACATTAAATGCCTCCAAATGGTATTTAATTAACTTCCCGGGGTGAAGAAACCCTTTTTGAGAACTCAGAGTGAGTAAATTGGCCATTTTCATGCACTTTTAACCATTCCATAAATCTTGTGTTTTGGGCCCCAAGAAGCATGAAAATCACTTTAAACATGCTAATTTTAGCTCTAACACTGATGATCCACCTACAAATGTGAACTGACGTTCAAAAATAAAACATTTGAAAACGGACCATTTTCCACATTTCTGAAGCATGACGTAATGGGGGGTGTTATCTCTTTTGTCGAAAATCTGCCGTTTTTGCTCTAACATTAAATGCCTCCAAATGGTATTTAATTAACTTCCCGGGGTGAAGAAACCCTTTTTGAGAACTCAGAGTGAGTAAATTGGCCATTTTCATGCACTTTTAACCATTCCATAAATCTTGTGTTTTGGGCCCCTGGAAGCATGAAAATCACTTTAAACATGCTAATTTTAGCTCTAACACTGATGATCCACCTACAAATGTGAACTGACGTTCAAAAATAAAACATTTGAAAATGGACCATTTTCCACATTTCTGAAGCATGACGTAATGGGGGGGTGTTATCTCTTTTGTCGAAAATCAGCCGTTTTTGCTCGAACATTAAATGCCTCCAAATGGTATTTAATTAACTTCCCGGGGTGAAGAAACCCTTTTTGAGAACTCAGAGTGAGTAAATTGGCCATTTTCATGCACTTTTAACCATTCCATAAATCTTGTGTTTTGGGCCCCTGGAAGCATGAAAATCACTTTAAACATGCTAATTTTAGCTCTAACACTGATGATCCACCTACAAATGTGAACTGACGTTCAAAAATAAAACATTTGAAAACGGACCATTTTCCACATTTCTGAAGCATGACGTAATGGGGGGGTGTTATCTCTTTTGTCGAAAATCAGCCGTTTTTGCTCTAACATTAAATGCCTCCAAATGGTATTTAATTAACTTCCCGGGGTGAAGAAACCCTTTTTGAGAACTCAGAGTGAGTAAATTGGCCATTTTCATGCACTTTTAACCATTTCATAAATCTTGTGTTTTGGGCCCCTGGAAGCATGAAAATCACTTTAAACATGCTAATTTTAGCTCTAACACTGATGATCCACCTACAAATGTGAACTGACGTTCAAAAATAAAACATTTGAAAACGGACCATTTTCCACATTTCTGAAGCATGACGTAATGGGGGGGTGTTATCTCTTTTGTCGAAAATCAGCCGTTTTTGCTCGAACATTAAATGCCTCCAAATGGTATTTAATTAACTTCCCGGGGTGAAGAAACCCTTTTTGAGAACTCAGAGTGAGTAAATTGGCCATTTTCATGCACTTTTAACCATTCCATAAATCTTGTGTTTTGGGCCCCTGGAAGCATGAAAATCACTTTAAACATGCTAATTTTAGCTCTAACACTGATGATCCACCTACAAATGTGAACTGACGTTCAAAAATAAAACATTTGAAAACGGACCATTTTCCACATTTCTGAAGCATGACGTAATGGGGGGGTGTTATCTCTTTTGTCGAAAATCAGCCGTTTTTGCTCTAACATTAAATGCCTCCAAATGGTATTTATTTCACTTCCCGAGCCCCTGGAAGCATGAAAATCACTTTAAACATGCTAATTTTAGCTCTAACACTGATGATCCACCTACAAATGTGAACTGACGTTCAAAAATAAAACATTTGAAAACGGACCATTTTCCACATTTCTGAAGCATGACGTAATGGGGGGGTGTTATCTCTTTTGTCGAAAATCAGCCGTTTTTGCTCGAACATTAAATGCCTCCAAATGGTATTTAATTAACTTCCCGAGCCCCTGGAAGCATGAAAATGACTTTAAACATGCTAATTTTAGCTCTAACACTGATGATCCACCTACAAATGTGAACTGACGTTCAAAAATAAAACATTTGAAAACGGACCATTTTCCACATTTCTAAAGCATGACGTAATGGGGGGGTGTTAGCTCTTTCGTCGAAAATCAGCCGTTTTTGCTCGAACATTAAAATCCTCCAAATGGTATTTAATTAACTTCCCGGGGTGAAGAAACCCTTTTTGAGAACTCAGAGTGAGTAAATTGGCCATTTTCATGCACTTTTAACCATTCCATAAATCTTGTGTTTTGGGCCCCTGGAAGCATGAAAATCACTTTAAACATGCTAATTTTAGCTCTAACACTGATGATCCAACTACAAATGTGAACTGACGTTCAAAAATAAAACATTTGAAAACGGACCATTTTCCACATTTCTGAAGCATGACGTAATGGGGGGGTGTTATCTCTTTTGTCGAAAATCAGCCGTTTTTGCTCGAACATTAAATGCCTCCAAATGGTATTTAATTAACTTCCCGAGCCCCTGGAAGCATGAAAATCACTTTAAACATGCTAATTTTAGCTCTAACACTGATGATCCACCTACAAATGTGAACTGACGTTCAAAAATAAAACATTTGAAAACGGACCATTTTCCACATTTCTGAAGCATGACGTAATGGGGGGGTGTTATCTCTTTTGTCGAAAATCAGCCGTTTTTGCTCGAACATTAAATGCCTCCAAATGGTATTTAATTAACTTCCCGGGGTGAAGAAACCCTTTTTGAGAACTCAGAGTGAGTAAATTGGCCATTTTCATGCACTTTTAACCATTCCATAAATCTTGTGTTTTGGGCCCCAAGAAGCATGAAAATCACTTTAAACATACTAATTTTAGCTCTAACACTGATGATCCACCTACAAATGTGAACTGACGTTCAAAAATAAAACATTTGAAAACGGACCATTTTCCACATTTCTGAAGCATGACGTAATGGGGGGGTGTTATCTCTTTTGTCGAAAATCAGCCGTTTTTGCTCGAACATTAAATGCCTCCAAATGGTATTTAATTAACTTCCCGGGGTGAAGAAACCCTTTTTGAGAACTCAGAGTGAGTAAATTGGCCATTTTCATGCACTTTTAACCATTCCATAAATCTTGTGTTTTGGGCCCCTGGAAGCATGAAAATCACTTTAAACATGCTAATTTTAGCTCTAACACTGATGATCCACCTACAAATGTGAACTGACGTTCAAAAATAAAACATTTGAAAATGGACCATTTTCCACATTTCTGAAGCATGACGTAATGGGGGGGTGTTATCTCTTTTGTCGAAAATCAGCCGTTTTTGCTCGAACATTAAATGCCTCCAAATGGTATTTAATTAACTTCCCGAGCCCCTGGAAGCATGAAAATCACTTTAAACATGCTAATTTTAGCTCTAACACTGATGATCCACCTACAAATGTGAACTGACGTTCAAAAATAAAACATTTGAAAACGGACCATTTTCCACATTTCTGAAGCATGACGTAATGGGGGGGTGTTATCTCTTTTGTCGAAAATCAGCCGTTTTTGCTCGAACATTAAATGCCTCCAAATGGTATTTAATTAACTTCCCGGGGTGAAGAAACCCTTTTTGAGAACTCAGAGTGAGTAAATTGGCCATTTTCATGCACTTTTAACCATTCCATAAATCTTGTGTTTTGGGCCCCTGGAAGCATGAAAATCACTTTAAACATGCTAATTTTAGCTCTAACACTGATGATCCACCTACAAATGTGAACTGACGTTCAAAAATAAAACATTTGAAAACGGACCATTTTCCACATTTCTGAAGCATGACGTAATGGGGGGGTGTTATCTCTTTTGTCGAAAATCAGCCGTTTTTGCTCGAACATTAAATGCCTCCAAATGGTATTTAATTAACTTCCCGAGCCCCTGGAAGCATGAAAATCACTTTAAACATGCTAATTTTAGCTCTAACACTGATGATCCACCTACAAATGTGAACTGACGTTCAAAAATAAAACATTTGAAAATGGACCATTTTCCACATTTCTGAAGCATGACGTAATGGGGGGGTGTTATCTCTTTTGTCGAAAATCAGCCGTTTTTGCTCGAACATTAAATGCCTCCAAATGGTATTTAATTAACTTCCCGGGGTGAAGAAACCCTTTTTGAGAACTCAGAGTGAGTAAATTGGCCATTTTCATGCACTTTTAACCATTCCATAAATCTTGTGTTTTGGGCCCCTGGAAGCATGAAAATCACTTTAAACATGCTAATTTTAGCTCTAACACTGATGATCCACCTACAAATGTGAACTGACGTTCAAAAATAAAACATTTGAAAACGGACCATTTTCCACATTTCTGAAGCATGACGTAATGGGGGGGTGTTATCTCTTTTGTCGAAAATCAGCCGTTTTTGCTCGAACATTAAATGCCTCCAAATGGTATTTAATTAACTTCCCGAGCCCCTGGAAGCATGAAAATCACTTTAAACATGCTAATTTTAGCTCTAACACTGATGATCCACCTACAAATGTGAACTGACGTTCAAAAATAAAACATTTGAAAACGGACCATTTTCCACATTTCTGAAGCATGACGTAATGGGGGGGTGTTATCTCTTTTGTCGAAAATCAGCCGTTTTTGCTCTAACATTAAATGGCTCCAAATGGTATTTAATTAACTTCCCGAGCCCCTGGAAGCATGAAAATCACTTTAAACATGCTAATTTTAGCTCTAACACTGATGATCCACCTACAAATGTGAACTGACGTTCAAAAATAAAACATTTGAAAACGGACCATTTTCCACATTTCTGAAGCATGACGTAATGGGGGAGTGTTATCTCTTTTGTCGAAAATCAGCCGTTTTTGCTCTAACATTAAATGCCTCCAAATGGTATTTAATTAACTTCCCGGGGTGAAGAAACCCTTTTTGAGAACTCAGAGTGAGTAAATTGGCCATTTTCATGCACTTTTAACCATTCCATAAATCTTGTGTTTTGGGCCCCTGGAAGCATGAAAATCACTTTAAACATGCTAATTTTAGCTCTAACACTGATGATCCACCTACAAATGTGAACTGACGTTCAAAAATAAAACATTTGAAAACGGACCATTTTCCACATTTCTGAAGCATGACGTAATGGGGGGGTGTTATCTCTTTTGTCGAAAATCAGCCGTTTTTGCTCGAACATTAAATGCCTCCAAATGGTATTTAATTAACTTCCCGAGCCCCTGGAAGCATGAAAATCACTTTAAACATGCTAGTTTTAGCTCTAACACTGATGATCCACCTACAAATGTGAACTGACGTTCAAAAATAAAACATTTGAAAACGGACCATTTTCCACATTTCTGAAGCATGACGTAATGGGGGGGTGTCATCTCTTTTGTCGAAAATCAGCCGTTTTTGCTCGAACATTAAATGCCTCCAAATGGTATTTAATTAACTTCCCGAGCCCCTGGAAGCATGAAAATCACTTTAAACATGCTAATTTTAGCTCTAACACTGATGATCCACCTACAAATGTGAACTGACGTTAAAAAATAAAACATTTGAAAACGGACCATTTTCCACATTTCTGAAGCATGACGTAATGGGGGGGTGTTATCTCTTTTGTCGAAAATCAGCCGTTTTTGCTCGAACATTAAATGCCTCCAAATGGTATTTAATTAACTTCCCGGGGTGAAGAAACCCTTTTTGAGAACTCCGAGTGAGTAAATTGGCCATTTTCATGCACTTTTAACCATTCCATAAATCTTGTGTTTTGGGCCCCTGGAAGCATGAAAATCACTTTAAACATGCTAATTTTAGCTCTAACACTGATGATCCACCTACAAATGTGAACTGACGTTCAAAAATAAAACATTTGAAAACGGACCATTTTCCACATTTCTGAAGCATGACGTAATGGGGGGGTGTTATCTCTTTTGTCGAAAATCAGCCGTTTTTGCTCGAACATTAAATGCCTCCAAATGGTATTTAATTAACTTACCGGGGTGAAGAAACCCTTTTTGAGAACTCAGAGTGAGTAAATTTGCCATTTTCGTGCACTTTTAACCATTCCATAAATCTTGTGTTTTGGGCCCCTGGAAGCATGAAAATCACTTTAAACATGCTAATTTTAGCTCTAACACTGATGATCCACCTACAAATGTGAACTGACGTTCAAAAATAAAACATTTGAAAACAGACCATTTTCCACATTTCTGAAGCATGACGTAATGGGGGGGTGTTATCTCTTTTGTCGAAAATCAGCCGTTTTTGCTCGAACATTAAATGCCTCCAAATGGTATTTAATTAACTTCCCGAGCCCCTGGAAGCATGAAAATCACTTTAAACATGCTAATTTTAGCTCTAACACTGATGATCCACCTACAAATGTGAACTGACGTTCAAAAATAAAACATTTGAAAACGGACCATTTTCCACATTTCTGAAGCATGACGTAATGGAGGGGTGTTATCTCTTTTGTCGAAAATCAGCCGTTTTTGCTCGAACATTAAATGCCTCCAAATGGTATTTAATTAACTTCCCGGGGTGAAGAAACCCTTTTTGAGAACTCAGAGTGAGTAAATTGGCCATTTTCATGCACTTTTAACCATTCCATAAATCTTGTGTTTTGGGCCCCTGGAAGCATGAAAATCACTTTAAACATGCTAATTTTAGCTCTAACACTGATGATCCACCTACAAATGTGAACTGACGTTCAAAAATAAAACATTTGAAAACGGACCATTTTCCACATTTCTGAAGCATGACGTAATGGGGGGTGTTATCTCTTTTGTCGAAAATCAGCCGTTTTTGCTCGAACATTAAATGCCTCCAAATGGTATTTAATTAACTTCCCGAGCCCCTGGAAGCATGAAAATCACTTTAAACATGCTAATTTTAGCTCTAACACTGATGATCCACCTACAAATGTGAACTGACGTTCAAAAATAAAACATTTGAAAACGGACCATTTTCCACATTTCTGAAGCATGACGTAATGGAGGGGTGTTATCTCTTTTGTCGAAAATCAGCCGTTTTTGCTCGAACATTAAATGCCTCCAAATGGTATTTAATTAACTTCCCGGGGTGAAGAAACCCTTTTTGAGAACTCAGAGTGAGTAAATTGGCCATTTTCATGCACTTTTAACCATTCCATAAATCTTGTGTTTTGGGCCCCTGGAAGCATGAAAATCACTTTAAACATGCTAATTTTAGCTCTAACACTGATGATCCACCTACAAATGTGAACTGACGTTCAAAAATAAAACATTTGAAAACGGACCATTTTCCACATTTCTGAAGCATGACGTAATGGGGGGGTGTTATCTCTTTTGTCGAAAATCAGCCGTTTTTGCTCGAACATTAAATGCCTCCAAATGGTATTTAATTAACTTCCCGAGCCCCTGGAAGCATGAAAATCACTTTAAACATGCTAATTTTAGCTCTAACACTGATGATCCACCTACAAATGTGAACTGACGTTCAAAAATAAAACATTTGAAAACGGACCATTTTCCACATTTCTGAAGCATGACGTAATGGGGGGGTGTTATCTCTTTTGTCGAAAATCAGCCGTTTTTGCTCGAACATTAAATGCCTCCAAATGGTATTTAATTAACTTCCCGAGCCCCTGGAAGCATGAAAATCACTTTAAACATGCTAATTTTAGCTCTAACACTGATGATCCACCTACAAATGTGAACTGACGTTCAAAAATAAAACATTTGAAAATGGACCATTTTCCACATTTCTGAAGCATGACGTAATGGGGGGGTGTTATCTCTTTTGTCGAAAATCAGCCGTTTTTGCTCGAACATTAAATGCCTCCAAATGGTATTTAATTAACTTCCCGGGGTGAAGAAACCCTTTTTGAGAACTCAGAGTGAGTAAATTGGCCATTTTCATGCACTTTTAACCATTCCATAAATCTTGTGTTTTGGGCCCCTGGAAGCATGAAAATCACTTTAAACATGCTAATTTTAGCTCTAACACTGATGATCCACCTACAAATGTGAACTGACGTTCAAAAATAAAACATTTGAAAACGGACCATTTTCCACATTTCTGAAGCATGACGTAATGGGGGGGGTGTTATCTCTTTTGTCGAAAATCAGCCGTTTTTGCTCGAACATTAAATGCCTCCAAATGGTATTTAATTAACTTCCCGAGCCCCTGGAAGCATGAAAATCACTTTAAACATGCTAATTTTAGCTCTAACACTGATGATCCACCTACAAATGTGAACTGACGTTCAAAAATAAAACATTTGAAAACGGACCATTTTCCACATTTCTGAAGCATGACGTAATGGGGGGGTGTTATCTCTTTTGTCGAAAATCAGCCGTTTTTGCTCGAACATTAAATGCCTCCAAATGGTATTTAATTAACTTCCCGGGATGAAGAAACCCTTTTTGAGAACTCAGAGTGAGTAAATTGGCCATTTTCATGCACTTTTAACCATTCCATAAATCTTGTGTTTTGGGCCCCTGGAAGCATGAAAATCACTTTAAACATGCTAATTTTAGCTCTAACACTGATGATCCACCTACAAATGTGAACTGACGTTCAAAAATAAAACATTTGAAAACGGACCATTTTCCACATTTCTGAAGCATGACGTAATGGGGGGGTGTTATCTCTTTTGTCGAAAATCAGCCGTTTTTGCTCGAACATTAAATGCCTCCAAATGGTATTTAATTAACTTCCCGAGCCCCTGGAAGCATGAAAATCACTTTAAACATGCTAATTTTAGCTCTAACACTGATGATCCACCTACAAATGTGAACTGACGTTCAAAAATAAAACATTTGAAAACGGACCATTTTCCACATTTCTGAAGCATGACGTAATGGGGGGGTGTTATCTCTTTTGTCGAAAATCAGCCGTTTTTGCTCGAACATTAAATGCCTCCAAATGGTATTTAATTAACTTCCCGGGGTGAAGAAACCCTTTTTGAGAACTCAGAGTGAGTAAATTGGCCATTTTCATGCACTTTTAACCATTCCATAAATCTTGTGTTTTGGGCCCCTGGAAGCATGAAAATCACTTTAAACATGCTAATTTTAGCTCTAACACTGATGATCCACCTACAAATGTGAACTGACGTTCAAAAATAAAACATTTGAAAACGGACCATTTTCCACATTTCTGAAGCATGACGTAATGGGGGGGTGTTATCTCTTTTGTCGAAAATCTGCCGTTTTTGCTCGAACATTAAATGCCTCCAAATGGTATTTAATTAACTTCCCGGGGTGAAGAAACCCTTTTTGAGAACTCAGAGTGAGTAAATTGGCCATTTTCATGCACTTTTAACCATTCCATAAATCTTGTGTTTTGGGCCCCTGGAAGCATGAAAATCACTTTAAACATGCTAATTTTAGCTCTAACACTGATGATCCACCTACAAATGTGAACTGACGTTCAAAAATAAAACATTTGAAAACGGACCATTTTCCACATTTCTGAAGCATGACGTAATGGGGGGGTGTTATCTCTTTTGTCGAAAATCAGCCGTTTTTGCTCTAACATTAAATGCCTCCAAATGGTATTTAATTAACTTCCCGGGGTGAAGAAACCCTTTTTGAGAACTCAGAGTGAGTAAATTGGCCATTTTCATGCACTTTTAACCATTCCATAAATCTTATGTTTTGGGCCCCTGGAAGCATGAAAATCACTTTAAACATGCTAATTTTAGCTCTAATACTGATGATCCACCTACAAATGTGAACTGACGTTCAAAAATAAAACATTTGAAAACGGACAATTTTCCACATTTCTGAAGCATGACGTAATGGGGGGGTGTTATCTCTTTTGTCGAAAATCAGCCATTTTTGCTCGAACATTAAATGCCTCCAAATGGTATTTAATTAACTTCCCGAGCCCCTGGAAGCATGAAAATCACTTTAAACATGCTAATTTTAGCTCTAACACTGATGATCCACCTACAAATGTGAACTGACGTTCAAAAATAAAACATTTGAAAACGGACCATTTTCCACATTTCTGAAGCATGACATAATGGGGGGTGTTATCTCTTTTGTGGAAAATCAGCCGTTTTTGCTCGAACATTAAATGCCTCCAAATGGTATTTATTTCACTTCGCGAGCCCCTGGAAGCATGAAAATCACTTTAAACATGCTAATTTTAGCTCTAACACTGATGATCCACCTACAAATGTGAACTGACGTTCAAAAATAGAACATTTGAAAACGGACCATTTTCCACATTTCTGAAGCATGACGTAATGGGGGGGTGTTATCTCTTTTGTCGAAAATCAGCCGTTTTTGCTCAAACATTAAATGCCTCCAAATGATATTTAATTAACTTCCCGAGCCCCTGGAAGCATGAAAATCACTTTAAACATGCTAATTTTAGCTCTAACACTGATGATCCACCTACAAATGTGAACTGACGTTCAAAAATAAAACATTTGAAAACTGACCATTTTCCACATTTCTGAAGCATGACGTAATGGGGGGGTGTTATCTCTTTTGTGGAAAATCAGCCGTTTTTGCTCGAACATTAAATGCCCCCAAATGGTATTTATTTCACTTCCCGAGCCCCTGGAAGCATGAAAATCACTTTAAACATGCTAATTTTAGCTCTAACACTGATGATCCACCTACAAATGTGAACTGACGTTCAAAAATAAAACATTTGAAAACGGACCATTTTCCACATTTCTGAAGCATGACGTAATGGGGGGGTGTTATCTCTTTTGTCGAAAATCAGCCGTTTTTGCTCGAACATTAAATGCCTCCAAATGGTATTTAATTAACTTCCCGAGCCCCTGGAAGCATGAAAATCACTTTAAACATGCTAATTTTAGCTCTAACACTGATGATCCACCTACAAATGTGAACTGACGTTCAAAAATAAAACATTTGAAAACGGACCATTTTCCACATTTCTGAAGCATGACGTAATGGGAGGGTGTTATCTCTTTTGTCGAAAATCAGCCGTTTTTGCTCGAACATTAAATGCCTCCAAATGGTATTTAATTAACTTCCCGAGCCCCTGGAAGCATGAAAATCACTTTAAACATGCTAATTTTAGCTCTA
Organism: Lissotriton vulgaris; assembly: GCF_964263255.1. Classification (NCBI taxonomy): domain Eukaryota; kingdom Metazoa; phylum Chordata; class Amphibia; order Caudata; family Salamandridae; genus Lissotriton; species Lissotriton vulgaris. The sequence continues at coordinate 179,286 of NW_028245916.1, read as the reverse complement.
ACACTGATGATCCACCTACAAATGTGAACTGACGTTCAAAAATAAAACATTTGAAAACGGACCATTTTCCACATTTCTGAAGCATGACGTAATGGGGGGGTGTTATCTCTTTTGTCGAAAATCAGCCGTTTTTGCTCTAACATTAAATGCCTCCAAATGGTATTTAATTAACTTCCCGGGGTGAAGAAACCCTTTTTGAGAACTCAGAGTGAGTAAATTGGCCATTTTCATGCACTTTTAACCATTCCATAAATCTTGTGTTTTGGGCCCCTGGAAGCATGAAAATCACTTTAAACATACTAATTTTAGCTCTAACACTGATGATCCACCTACAAATGTGAACTGACGTTCAAAAATAAAACATTTGAAAACGGACCATTTTCCACATTTCTGAAGCATGACGTAATGGGGGGGTGTTATCTCTTTTGTCGAAAATCAGCCGTTTTTGCTCGAACATTAAATGCCTCCAAATGGTATTTAATTAACTTCCCGAGCCCCTGGAAGCATGAAAATCACTTTAAACATGCTAATTTTAGCTCTAACACTGATGATCCACCTACAAATGTGAACTGACATTCAAAAATAAAACATTTGAAAACGGACCATTTTCCACATTTCTGAAGCATGACGTAATGGGGGGGTGTTATCTCTTTTGTCGAAAATCAGCCGTTTTTGCTCGAACATTAAATGCCTCCAAATGGTATTTAATTAACTTCCCGAGCCCCTGGAAGCATGAAAATCACTTTAAACATGCTAATTTTAGCTCTAACACTGATGATCCACCTACAAATGTGAACTGACGTTCAAAAATAAAACATTTGAAAACGGACCATTTTCCACATTTCTGAAGCATGACGTAATGGGGTGGTGTTATCTCTTTTGTCGAAAATCAGCCGTTTTTGCTCGAACATTAAATGCCTCCAAATGGTATTTAATTAACTTCCCGAGCCCCTGGAAGCATGAAAATCACTTTAAACATGCTAATTTTAGCTCTAACACTGATGATCCACCTACAAATGTGAACTGACGTTCAAAAATAAAACATTTGAAAACGGACCATTTTCCACATTTCTGAAGCATGACGTAATGGGGGGGTGTAATCTCTTTTGTCGAAAATCAGCCGTTTTTGCTCGAACATTAAATGCCTCCAAATGGTATTTAATTAACTTCCCGGGGTGAAGAAACCCTTTTTGAGAACTCAGAGTGAGTAAATTGGCCATTTTCATGCACTTTTAACCATTCCATAAATCTTGTGTTTTGGGCCCCTGGAAGCATGAAAATCACTTTAAACATGCTAATTTTAGCTCTAACACTGATGATCCACCTACAAATGTGAACTGACGTTCAAAAATAAAACATTTGAAAACGGACCATTTTCCACATTTCTGAAGCATGACGTAATGGGGGGGTGTTATCTCTTTTGTCGAAAATCAGCCGTTTTTGCTCGAACATTAAATGCCTCCAAATGGTATTTAATTAACTTCCCGAGCCCCTGGAAGCATGAAAATCACTTTAAACATGCTAATTTTAGCTCTAACACTGATGATCCACCTACAAATGTGAACTGACGTTCAAAAATAAAACATTTGAAAACGGACCATTTTCCACATTTCTGAAGCATGACGTAATGGGGGGGTGTTATCTCTTTTGTCGAAAATCAGCCGTTTTTGCTCGAACATTAAATGCCTCCAAATGGTATTTATTTCACTTCCCGAGCCCCTGGAAGCATGAAAATCACTTTAAACATGCTAATTTTAGCTCTAACACTGATGATCCACCTACAAATGTGAACTGACGTTCAAAAATAAAACATTTGAAAACGGACCATTTTCCACATTTCTAAAGCATGACGTAATGGGGGGGTGTTAGCTCTTTCGTCGAAAATCAGCCGTTTTTGCTCGAACATTAAAATCCTCCAAATGGTATTTAATTAACTTCCCGGGGTGAAGAAACCCTTTTTGAGAACTCAGAGTGAGTAAATTGGCCATTTTCATGCACTTTTAACCATTCCATAAATCTTGTGTTTTGGGCCCCTGGAAGCATGAAAATCACTTTAAACATGCTAATTTTAGCTCCAACACTGATGATCCACCTACAAATGTGAACTGACGTTCAAAAATAAAACATTTGAAAACGGACCATTTTCCACATTTCTGAAGCATGACGTAATGGGGGGGTGTTATCTCTTTTGTCGAAAATCAGCCGTTTTTGCTCGAACATTAAATGCCTCCAAATGGTATTTAATTAACTTCCCGAGCCCCTGGAAGCAAGAAAATCACTTTAAACATGCTAATTTTAGCTCTAACACTGATGATCCACCTACAAATGTGAACTGACGTTCAAAAATAAAACATTTGAAAACGGACCATTTTCCACATTTCTGAAGCATGACGTAATGGGGGGGTGTTATCTCTTTTGTCGAAAATCAGCCGTTTTTGCTCGAATATTAAATGCCTCCAAATGGTATTTATTTCACTTCCCGAGCCCCTGGAAGCATGAAAATCACTTTAAACATGCTAATTTTAGCTCTAACACTGATGATCCACCTACAAATGTGAACTGACGTTCAAAAATAAAACATTTGAAAACGGACCATTTTCCACATTTCTAAAGCATGACGTAATGGGGGGGTGTTAGCTCTTTCGTCGAAAATCAGCCGTTTTTGCTCGAACATTAAAATCCTCCAAATGGTATTTAATTAACTTCCCGGGGTGAAGAAACCCTTTTTGAGAACTCAGAGTGAGTAAATTGGCCATTTTCATGCACTTTTAACCATTCCATAAATCTTGTGTTTTGGGCCCCTGGAAGCATGAAAATCACTTTAAACATGCTAATTTTAGCTCTAACACTGATGATCCACCTACAAATGTGAACTGACGTTCAAAAATAAAACATTTGAAAACGGACCATTTTCCACATTTCTGAAGCATGACGTAATGGGGGGTGTTATCTCTTTTGTCGAAAATCAGCCGTTTTTGCTCGAACATTGAATGCCTCCAAATGGTATTTAATTAACTTCCCGAGCCCCTGGAAGCATGAAAATCACTTTAAACATGCTAATTTTAGCTCTAACACTGATGATCCACCTACAAATGTGAACTGACGTTCAAAAATAAAACATTTGAAAACGGACCATTTTCCACATTTCTGAAGCATGACGTAATGGGGGGGTGTTGTCTCTTTTGTGGAAAATCAGCTTTTTTTGCTCGAACATTAAATGCCTCCAAATGGTATTTAATTAACTTCCCGGGGTGAAGAAACCCTTTTTGAGAACTCAGAGTGAGTAAATTGGCCATTTTCATGCACTTTTAACCATTCCATAAATCTTGTGTTTTGGGCCCCTGGAAGCATGAAAATCACTTTAAACATGCTAATTTTAGCTCTAACACTGATGATCCACCTACAAATGTGAACTGACGTTAAAAAAAAAACATTTGAAAACGGACCATTTCCACATTTCTGAAGCATGACGTAATGGGGGGGTGTTATCTCTTTTGTCGAAAATCAGCCGTTTTTGCTCGAACATTAAATGCCTCCAAATGGTATTTAATTAATTTCCCGAGCCCCTGGAAGCATGAAAATCACTTTAAACATGCTAATTTTAGCTCTAACACTGATGATCCACCTACAAATGTGAACTGACGTTCAAAAATAAAACATTTGAAAACGGACCATTTTCCACATTTCTGAAGCATGACGTAATGGGGGGGTGTTATCTCTTTTGTGGAAAATCAGCCTTTTTTGCTCGACCATTAAATGCCTCCAAATGGTATTTAATTAACTTCCCGGGGTGAAGAAACCCTTTTTGAGAACTCAGAGTGAGTAAATTGGCCATTTTCATGCACTTTTAACCATTCCATAAATCTTGTGTTTTGGGCCCCTGGAAGCATGAAAATCACTTTAAACATGCTAATTTTAGTTCTAACACTGATGATCCACCTACAAATGTGAACTGACGTTCAAAAATAAAACATTTGAAAACGGACCATTTTCCACATTTCTGAAGCATGACGTAATGGGGGGGTGTTATCTCTTTTGTCGAAAATCCGCCGTTTTTGCTCTAACATTAAATGCCTCCAAATGGTATTTAATTAACTTCCCGGGGTGAAGAAACCCTTTTTGAGAACTCAGAGTGAGTAAATTGGCCATTTTCATGCACTTTTAACCATTCCATAAATCTTGTGTTTTGGGCCCCTGGAAGCATGAAAATCACTTTAAACATGCTAATTTTAGCTCTAACACTGATGATCCACCTACAAATGTGAACTGACGTTCAAAAATAAAACATTTGAAAACGGACCATTTTCCACATTTCTGAAGCATGACGTAATGGGGGGGTGTTATCTCTTTTGTCGAAAATCAGCCGTTTTTGCTCGAACATTAAATGCCTCCAAATGGTATTTATTTCACTTCCCGAGCCCCTGGAAGCATGAAAATCACTTTAAACATGCTAATTTTAGCTCTAACACTGATGATCCACCTACAAATGTGAACTGACGTTCAAAAATAAAACATTTGAAAACGGACCATTTTCCACATTTCTGAAGCATGACGTAATGGGGGGGTGTTATCTCTTTTGTCGAAAATCTGCCGTTTTTGCTCGAACATTAAATGCCTCCAAATGGTATTTAATTAACTTCCCGGGGTGAAGAAACCCTTTTTGAGAACTCAGAGTGAGTAAATTGGCCATTTTCATGCACTTTTAACCATTCCATAAATCTTGTGTTTTGGGCCCCTGGAAGCATGAAAATCACTTTAAACATGCTAATTTTAGCTCTAACACTGATGATCCACCTACAATGTGAACTGACGTTCAAAAATAAAACATTTGAAAACGGACCATTTTCCACATTTCTGAAGCATGACGTAATGGGGGGGTGTTATCTCTTTTGTCGAAAATCATCCGTTTTTGCTCTAACATTAAATGCCTCCAAATGGTATTTAATTAACTTCCCGGGGTGAAGAAACCCTTTTTGAGAACTCAGAGTGAGTAAATTGGCCATTTTCATGCACTTTTAACCATTCCATAAATCTTGTGTTTTGGGCCCCTGGAAGCATGAAAATCACTTTAAACATGCTAATTTTAGCTCTAATACTGATGATCCACCTACAAATGTGAACTGACGTTCAAAAATAAAACATTTGAAAACGGACCATTTTCCACATTTCTCAAGCATGACGTAATGGGGGGGTGTTATCTCTTTTGTCGAAAATCAGCCGTTTTTGCTCGAACATTAAATGCCTCCAAATGGTATTTAATTAACTTCCCGAGCCCCTGGAAGCATGAAAATCACTTTAAACATGCTAATTTTAGCTCTAACACTGATGATCCACCTACAAATGTGAACTGACGTTCAAAAATAAAACATTTGAAAACGGACCATTTTCCACATTTCTGAAGCATGACGTAATGGGGGGGTGTTATCTCTTTTGTGGAAAATCAGCCGTTTTTGCTCGAACATTAAATGCCTCCAAATGGTATTTATTTCACTTCCCGAGCCCCTGGAAGCATGAAAATCACTTTAAACATGCTAATTTTAGCTCTAACACTGATGATCCACCTACAAATGTGAACTGACGTTCAAAAATAAAACATTTGAAAACGGACCATTTTCCACATTTCTGAAGCATGACGTAATGGGGGGGTGTTATCTCTTTTGTCGAAAATCAGCCGTTTTTGCTCAAACATTAAATGCCTCCAAATGATATTTAATTAACTTCCCGAGCCCCTGGAAGCATGAAAATCACTTTAAACATGCTAATTTTAGCTCTAACACTGATGATCCACCTACAAATGTGAACTGACGTTCAAAAATAAAACATTTGAAAACTGACCATTTTCCACATTTCTGAAGCATGACGTAATGGGGGGGTGTTATCTCTTTTGTGGAAAATCAGCCGTTTTTGCTCGAACATTAAATGCCCCCAAATGGTATTTATTTCACTTCCCGAGCCCCTGGAAGCATGAAAATCACTTTAAACATGCTAATTTTAGCTCTAACACTGATGATCCACCTACAAATGTGAACTGACGTTCAAAAATAAAACATTTGAAAACGGACCATTTTCCACATTTCTGAAGCATGACGTAATGGGGGGGTGTTATCTCTTTTGTCGAAAATCAGCCGTTTTTGCTCGAACATTAAATGCCTCCAAATGGTATTTAATTAACTTCCCGAGCCCCTGGAAGCATGAAAATCACTTTAAACATGCTAATTTTAGCTCTAACACTGATGATCCACCTACAAATGTGAACTGACGTTCAAAAATAAAACATTTGAAAACGGACCATTTTCCACATTTCTGAAGCATGACGTAATGGGAGGGTGTTATCTCTTTTGTCGAAAATCAGCCGTTTTTGCTCGAACATTAAATGCCTCCAAATGGTATTTAATTAACTTCCCGAGCCCCTGGAAGCATGAAAATCACTTTAAACATGCTAATTTTAGCTCTAACACTGATGATCCACCTACAAATGTGAACTGACGTTCAAAAATAAAACATTTGAAAACGGACCATTTTCCACATTTCTGAAGCATGACGTAATGGGGGGGTGTTATCTCTTTTGTCGAAAATCAGCCGTTTTTGCTCTAACATTAAATGCCTCCAAATGGTATTTAATTAACTTCCCGGGGTGAAGAAACCCTTTTTGAGAACTCAGAGTGAGTAAATTGGCCATTTTCATGCACTTTTAAGCATTCCATAAATCTTGTGTTTTGGGCCCCTGGAAGCATGAAAATCACTTTAAACATACTAATTTTAGCTCTAACACTGATGATCCACCTACAAATGTGAACTGACGTTCAAAAATAAAACATTTGAAAACGGACCATTTTCCACATTTCTGAAGCATGACGTAATGGGGGGGTGTTATCTCTTTTGTCGAAAATCAGCCGTTTTTGCTCGAACATTAAATGCCTCCAAATGGTATTTAATTAACTTCCCGAGCCCCTGGAAGCATGAAAATCACTTTAAACATGCTAATTTTAGCTCTAACACTGATGATCCACCTACAAATGTGAACTGACATTCAAAAATAAAACATTTGAAAACGGACCATTTTCCACATTTCTGAAGCATGACGTAATGGGGGGGTGTTATCTCTTTTGTCGAAAATCAGTCGTTTTTGCTCAAACATTAAATGCCTCCAAATGGTATTTAATTAACTTCCCGAGCCCCTGGAAGTATGAAAATCACTTTAAACATGCTAATTTTAGCTCTAACACTGATGATCCACCTACAAATGTGAACTGACGTTCAAAAATAAAACATTTGAAAACGGACCATTTTCCACATTTCTGAAGCATGACGTAATGGGGGGGTGTTATCTCTTTTGTCGAAAATCAGCCGTTTTTGCTCGAACATTAAATGCCTCCAAATGGTATTTAATTAACTTCCCGAGCCCCTGGAAGCATGAAAATCACTTTAAACATGCTAATTTTAGCTCTAACACTGATGATCCACCTACAAATGTGAACTGACGTTCAAAAATAAAACATTTGAAAACGGACCATTTTCCACATTTCTGAAGCATGACGTAATGGGGGGGTGTAATCTCTTTTGTCGAAAATCAGCCGTTTTTGCTCGAACATTAAATGCCTCCAAATGGTATTTAATTAACTTCCCGGGGTGAAGAAACCCTTTTTGAGAACTCAGAGTGAGTAAATTGGCCATTTTCATGCACTTTTAACCATTCCATAAATCTTGTGTTTTGGGCCCCTGGAAGCATGAAAATCACTTTAAACATGCTAATTTTAGCTCTAAGACTGATGATCCACCTACAAATGTGAACTGACGTTCAAAAATAAAACATTTGAAAACGGACCATTTTCCACATTTCTGAAGCATGACGTAATGGGGGGGTGTTATCTCTTTTGTCGAAAATCAGCCGTTTTTGCTCGAACATTAAATGCCTCCAAATGGTATTTAATTAACTTCCCGAGCCCCTGGAAGCATGAAAATCACTTTAAACATGCTAATTTTAGCTCTAACACTGATGATCCACCTACAAATGTGAACTGACGTTCAAAAATAAAACATTTGAAAACGGACCATTTTCCACATTTCTAAAGCATGACGTAATGGGGGGGTGTTAGCTCTTTCGTCGAAAATCAGCCGTTTTTGCTCGAACATTAAAATCCTCCAAATTGTATTTAATTAACTTCCCGGGGTGAAGAAACCCTTTTTGAGAACTCAGAGTGAGTAAATTGGCCATTTTCATGCACTTTTAACCATTCCATAAATCTTGTGTTTTGGGCCCCTGGAAGCATGAAAATCACTTTAAACATGCTAATTTTAGCTCCAACACTGATGATCCACCTACAAATGTGAACTGACGTTCAAAAATAAAACATTTGAAAACGGACCATTTTCCACATTTCTGAAGCATGACGTAATGGGGGGGTGTTATCTCTTTTGTCGAAAATCAGCCGTTTTTGCTCGAACATTAAATGCCTCCAAATGGTATTTAATTAACTTCCCGAGCCCCCTGAAGCAAGAAAATCACTTTAAACATGCTAATTTTAGCTCTAACACTGATGATCCACCTACAAATGTGAACTGACGTTCAAAAATAAAACATTTGAAAACGGACCATTTTCCACATTTCTGAAGCATGACGTAATGGGGGGGTGTTATCTCTTTTGTCGAAAATCAGCCGTTTTTGCTCGAACATTAAATGCCTCCAAATGGTATTTATTTCACTTCCAGAGCCCCTGGAAGCATGAAAATCACTTTAAACATGCTAATTTTAGCTCTAACACTGATGATCCACCTACAAATGTGAACTGACGTTCAAAAATAAAACATTTGAAAACGGACCATTTTCCACATTTCTAAAGCATGACGTAATGGGGGGGGTGTTAGCTCTTTCGTCGAAAATCAGCCGTTTTTGCTCGAACATTAAAATCCTCCAAATGGTATTTAATTAACTTCCCGGGGTGAAGAAACCCTTTTTGAGAACTCAGAGTGAGTAAATTGGCCATTTTCATGCACTTTTAACCATTCCATAAATCTTGTGTTTTGGGCCCCTGGAAGCATGAAAATCACTTTAAACATGCTAATTTTAGCTCTAACACTGATGATCCACCTACAAATGTGAACTGACGTTCAAAAATAAAACATTTGAAAACGGACCATTTTCCACATTTCTGAAGCATGACGTAATGGGGGGTGTTATCTCTTTTGTCGAAAATCAGCCGTTTTTGCTCGAACATTGAATGCCTCCAAATGGTATTTAATTAACTTCCCGAGCCCCTGGAAGCATGAAAATCACTTTAAACATGCTAATTTTAGCTCTAACACTGATGATCCACCTACAAATGTGAACTGACGTTCAAAAATAAAACATTTGAAAACGGACCATTTTCCACATTTCTGAAGCATGACGTAATGGGGGGGTGTTTTCTCTTTTGTGGAAAATCAGCCTTTTTTGCTCGAACATTAAATGCCTCCAAATGGTATTTAATTAACTTCCCGGGGTGAAGAAACCCTTTTTGAGAACTCAGAGTGAGTAAATTGGCCATTTTCATGCACTTTTAACCATTCCATAAATCTTGTGTTTTGGGCCCCTGGAAGCATGAAAATCACTTTAAACATGCTAATTTTAGCTCTAACACTGATGATCCACCTACAAATGTGAACTGACGTTAAAAAAAAAAACATTTGAAAACGGACCATTTCCACATTTCTGAAGCATGACATAATGGGGGGGTGTTATCTCTTTTGTCGAAAATCAGCCGTTTTTGCTCGAACATTAAATGCCTCCAAATGGTATTTAATTAACTTCCCGAGCCCCTGGAAGCATGAAAATCAATTTAAACATGCTAATTTTAGCTCTAACACTGATGATCCACCTACAAATGTGAACTGACGTTCAAAAATAAAACATTTGAAAACGGACCATTTTCCACATTTCTGAAGCATGACGTAATGGGGGGGTGTTATCTCTTTTGTGGAAAATCAGCCTTTTTTGCTCGAACATTAAATGCCTCCAAATGGTATTTAATTAACTTCCCGGGGTGAAGAAACCCTTTTTGAGAACTCAGAGTGAGTAAATTGGCCATTTTCATGCACTTTTAACCATTCCATAAATCTTGTGTTTTGGGCCCCTGGAAGCATGAAAATCACTTTAAACATGCTAATTTTAGCTCTAACACTGATGATCCACCTACAAATGTGAACTGACGTTCAAAAATAAAACATTTGAAAACGGACCATTTTCCACATTTCTGAAGCATGACGTAATGGGGGGGTGTTATCTCTTTTGTCGAAAATCCGCCGTTTTTGCTCTAACATTAAATGCCTCCAAATGGTATTTAATTAACTTCCCGGGGTGAAGAAACCCTTTTTGAGAACTCAGAGTGAGTAAATTGGCCATTTTCATGCACTTTTAACCATTCCATAAATCTTGTGTTTTGGGCCCCTGGAAGCATGAAAATCACTTTAAACATGCTAATTTTAGCTCTAACACTGATGATCCACCTACAAATGTGAACTGACGTTAAAAAAAAAAAACATTTGAAAACGGACCATTTCCACATTTCTGAAGCATGACGTAATGGGGGGGTGTTATCTCTTTTGTCGAAAATCAGCCGTTTTTGCTCGAACATTAAATGCCTCCAAATGGTATTTAATTAACTTCCCGAGCCCCTGGAAGCATGAAAATCACTTTAAACATGCTAATTTTAGCTCTAACACTGATGATCCACCTACAAATGTGAACTGACGTTCAAAAATAAAACATTTGAAAACGGACCATTTTCCACATTTCTGAAGCATGACGTAATGGGGGGGTGTTATCTCTTTTGTGGAAAATCAGCCTTTTTTGCTCGAACATTAAATGCCTCCAAATGGTATTTAATTAACTTCCCGGGGTGAAGAAACCCTTTTTGAGAACTCAGAGTGAGTAAATTGGCCATTTTCATGCACTTTTAACCATTCCATAAATCTTGTGTTTTGGGCCCCTGGAAGCATGAAAATCACTTTAAACATGCTAATTTTAGCTCTAACACTGATGATCCACCTACAAATGTGAACTGACGTTCAAAAATAAAACATTTGAAAACGGACCATTTTCCACATTTCTGAAGCATGACGTAATGGGGGGGTGTTATCTCTTTTGTCGAAAATCCGCCGTTTTTGCTCTAACATTAAATGCCTCCAAATGGTATTTAATTAACTTCCCGGGGTGAAGAAACCCTTTTTGAGAACTCAGAGTGAGTAAATTGGCCATTTTCATGCACTTTTAACCATTCCATAAATCTTGTGTTTTGGGCCCCTGGAAGCATGAAAATCCCTTTAAACATGCTAATTTTAGCTCTAACACTGATGATCCACCTACAAATGTGAACTGACGTTCAAAAATAAAACATTTGAAAACGGACCATTTTCCACATTTCTGAAGCATGACGTAATGGGGGGGTGTTATCTCTTTTGTCGAAAATCAGCCGTTTTTGCTCGAACATTAAATGCCTCCAAATGGTATTTAATTAACTTCCCGAGCCCCTGGAAGCATGAAAATCACTTTAAACATGCTAATTTTAGCTCTAACACTGATGATCCACCTACAAATGTGAACTGACGTTCAAAAATAAAACATTTGAAAACGGACCATTTTCCACATTTCTAAAGCATGACGTAATGGGGGGGTGTTATCTCTTTTGTCGAAAATCAGCCGTTTTTGCTCGAACATTAAATGCCTCCAAATGGTATTTAATTAACTTCCCGGGGTGAAGAAACCCTTTTTGAGAACTCAGAGTGAGTAAATTGGCCATTTTCATGCACTTTTAACCATTCCATAAATCTTGTGTTTTGGGCCCCTGGAAGCATGAAAATCACTTTAAACATGCTAATTTTAGCTCTAACACTGATGATCCACCTACAAATGTGAACTGACGTTCAAAAATAAAACATTTGAAAACGGACCATTTTCCACATTTCTGAAGCATGACGTAATGGGGGGGTGTTATCTCTTTTGTCGAAAATCAGCCGTTTTTGCTCGAATATTAAATGCCTCCAAATGGTATTTAATTAACTTCCCGGGGTGAAGAAACCCTTTTTGAGAACTCAGAGTGAGTAAATTGGCCATTTTCATGCACTTTTAACCATTCCATAAATCTTGTGTTTTGGGCCCCTGGAAGCATGAAAATCACTTTAAACATGCTAGTTTTAGCTCTAACACTGATGATCCACCTACAAATGTGAACTGACGTTCAAAAATAAAACATTTGAAAACGGACCATTTTCCACATTTCTGAAGCATGACGTAATGGGAGGGTGTTATCTCTTTTGTCGAAAATCAGCCGTTTTTGCTCGAACATTAAATGCCTCCAAATGGTATTTAATTAACTTCCCGAGCCCCTGGAAGCATGAAAATCACTTTAAACATGCTAATTTTAGCTCTAACACTGATGATCCACCTACAAATGTGAACTGACGTTCAAAAATAAAACATTTGAAAACGGACCATTTTCCACATTTCTGAAGCATGACGTAATGGGGGGGTGTTATCTCTTTTGTCGAAAATCAGCCGTTTTTGCTCTAACATTAAATGCCTCCAAATGGTATTTAATTAACTTCCCGGGGTGAAGAAACCCTTTTTGAGAACTCAGAGTGAGTAAATTGGCCATTTTCATGCACTTTTAACCATTCCATAAATCTTGTGTTTTGGGCCCCTGGAAGCATGAAAATCACTTTAAACATACTAATTTTAGCTCTAACACTGATGATCCACCTACAAATGTGAACTGACGTTCAAAAATAAAACATTTGAAAACGGACCATTTTCCACATTTCTGAAGCATGACGTAATGGGGGGGTGTTATCTCTTTTGTCGAAAATCAGCCGTTTTTGCTCGAACATTAAATGCCTCCAAATGGTATTTAATTAACTTCCCGAGCCCCTGGAAGCATGAAAATCACTTTAAACATGCTAATTTTAGCTCTAACACTGATGATCCACCTACAAATGTGAACTGACATTCAAAAATAAAACATTTGAAAACGGACCATTTTCCACATTTCTGAAGCATGACGTAATGGGGGGGTGTTATCTCTTTTGTCGAAAATCAGCCGTTTTTGCTCGAACATTAAATGCCTCCAAATGGTATTTAATTAACTTCCCGAGCCCCTGGAAGCATGAAAATCACTTTAAACATGCTAATTTTAGCTCTAACACTGATGATCCACCTACAAATGTGAACTGACGTTCAAAAATAAAACATTTGAAAACGGACCATTTTCCACATTTCTGAAGCATGAAGTAATGGGGGGGTGTTATCTCTTTTGTCGAAAATCAGCCGTTTTTGCTCCAACATTAAATGCCTCCAAATGGTATTTAATTAACTTCCCGAGCCCCTGGAAGCATGAAAATCACTTTAAACATGCTAATTTTAGCTCTAACACTGATGATCCACCTACAAATGTGAACTGACGTTCAAAAATAAAACATTTGAAAACGGACCATTTTCCACATTTCTGAAGCATGACGTAATGGGGGGGTGTAATCTCTTTTGTCGAAAATCAGCCGTTTTTGCTCGAACATTAAATGCCTCCAAATGGTATTTAATTAACTTCCCGGGGTGAAGAAACCCTTTTTGAGAACTCAGAGTGAGTAAATTGGCCATTTTCATGCACTTTTAACCATTCCATAAATCTTGTGTTTTGGGCCCCTGGAAGCATGAAAATCACTTTAAACATGCTAATTTTAGCTCTAACACTGATGATCCACCTACAAATGTGAACTGACGTTCAAAAATAAAACATTTGAAAACGGACCATTTTCCACATTTCTGAAGCATGACGTAATGGGGGGGTGTTATCTCTTTTGTCGAAAATCAGCCGTTTTTGCTCGAACATTAAATGCCTCCAAATGGTATTTAATTAACTTCCCGAGCCCCTGGAAGCATGAAAATCACTTTAAACATGCTAATTTTAGCTCTAACACTGATGATCCACCTACAAATGTGAACTGACGTTCAAAAATAAAACATTTGAAAACGGACCATTTTCCACATTTCTAAAGCATGACGTAATGGGGGGGTGTTAGCTCTTTCGTCGAAAATCAGCCGTTTTTGCTCGAACATTAAAATCCTCCAAATGGTATTTAATTAACTTCCCGGGGTGAAGAAACCCTTTTTGAGAGCTCAGAGTGAGTAAATTGGCCATTTTCATGCACTTTTAACCATTCCATAAATCTTGTGTTTTGGGCCCCTGGAAGCATGAAAATCACTTTAAACATGCTAATTTTAGCTCCAACACTGATGATCCACCTACAAATGTGAACTGACGTTCAAAAATAAAACATTTGAAAACGGACCATTTTCCACATTTCTGAAGCATGACGTAATGGGGGGGTGTTATCTCTTTTGTCGAAAATCAGCCGTTTTTGCTCGAACATTAAATGCCTCCAAATGGTATTTAATTGACTTCCCGAGCCCCTGGAAGCAAGAAAATCACTTTAAACATGCTAATTTTAGCTCTAACACTGATGATCCACCTACAAATGTGAACTGACGTTCAAAAATAAAACATTTGAAAACGGACCATTTTCCACATTTCTGAAGCATGACGTAATGGGGGGGTGTTATCTCTTTTGTCGAAAATCAGCCGTTTTTGCTCGAACATTAAATGCCTCCAAATGGTATTTAATTAACTTCCCGAGCCCCTGGAAGCATGAAAATCACTTTAAACATGCTAATTTTAGCTCTAACACTGATGATCCACCTACAAATGTGAACTGACGTTCAAAAATAAAACATTTGAAAACGGACCATTTTCCACATTTCTGAAGCATGACGTAATGGGGGGGTGTAATCTCTTTTGTCGAAAATCAGCCGTTTTTGCTCGAACATTAAATGCCTCCAAATGGTATTTAATTAACTTCCCGGGGTGAAGAAACCCTTTTTGAGAACTCAGAGTGAGTAAATTGGCCATTTTCATGCACTTTTAACCATTCCATAAATCTTGTGTTTTGGGCCCCTGGAAGCATGAAAATCACTTTAAACATGCTAATTTTAGCTCTAATACTGATGATCCACCTACAAATGTGAACTGACGTTCAAAAATAAAACATTTGAAAACGGACCATTTTCCACATTTCTCAAGCATGACGTAATGGGGGGGTGTTATCTCTTTTGTCGAAAATCAGCCGTTTTTGCTCGAACATTAAATGCCTCCAAATGGTATTTAATTAACTTCCCGAGCCCCTGGAAGCATGAAAATCACTTTAAACATGCTAATTTTAGCTCTAACACTGATGATCCACCTACAAATGTGAACTGACGTTCAAAAATAAAACATTTGAAAACGGACCATTTTCCACATTTCTGAAGCATGACGTAATGGGGGGGTGTTATCTCTTTTGTGGAAAATCAGCCGTTTTTGCTCGAACATTAAATGCCTCCAAATGGTATTTATTTCACTTCCCGAGCCCCTGGAAGCATGAAAATCACTTTAAACATGCTAATTTTAGCTCTAACACTGATGATCCACCTACAAATGTGAACTGACGTTCAAAAATAAAACATTTGAAAACGGACCATTTTCCACATTTCTGAAGCATGACGTAATGGGGGGGTGTTATCTCTTTTGTCGAAAATCAGCCGTTTTTGCTCAAACATTAAATGCCTCCAAATGATATTTAATTAACTTCCCGAGCCCCTGGAAGCATGAAAATCACTTTAAACATGCTAATTTTAGCTCTAACACTGATGATCCACCTACAAATGTGAACTGACGTTCAAAAATAAAACATTTGAAAACTGACCATTTTCCACATTTCTGAAGCATGACGTAATGGGGGGGTGTTATCTCTTTTGTGGAAAATCAGCCGTTTTTGCTCGAACATTAAATGCCCCCAAATGGTATTTATTTCACTTCCCGAGCCCCTGGAAGCATGAAAATCACTTTAAACATGCTAATTTTAGCTCTAACACTGATGATCCACCTACAAATGTGAACTGACGTTCAAAAATAAAACATTTGAAAACGGACCATTTTCCACATTTCTGAAGCATGACGTAATGGGGGGGTGTTATCTCTTTTGTCGAAAATCAGCCGTTTTTGCTCGAACATTAAATGCCTCCAAATGGTATTTAATTAACTTCCCGAGCCCCTGGAAGCATGAAAATCACTTTAAACATGCTAATTTTAGCTCTAACACTGATGATCCACCTACAAATGTGAACTGACGTTCAAAAATAAAACATTTGAAAACGGACCATTTTCCACATTTCTGAAGCATGACGTAATGGGAGGGTGTTATCTCTTTTGTCGAAAATCAGCCGTTTTTGCTCGAACATTAAATGCCTCCAAATGGTATTTAATTAACTTCCCGAGCCCCTGGAAGCATGAAAATCACTTTAAACATGCTAATTTTAGCTCTAACACTGATGATCCACCTACAAATGTGAACTGACGTTCAAAAATAAAACATTTGAAAACGGACCATTTTCCACATTTCTGAAGCATGACGTAATGGGGGGGTGTTATCTCTTTTGTCGAAAATCAGCCGTTTTTGCTCTAACATTAAATGCCTCCAAATGGTATTTAATTAACTTCCCGGGGTGAAGAAACCCTTTTTGAGAACTCAGAGTGAGTAAATTGGCCATTTTCATGCACTTTTAAGCATTCCATAAATCTTGTGTTTTGGGCCCCTGGAAGCATGAAAATCACTTTAAACATACTAATTTTAGCTCTAACACTGATGATCCACCTACAAATGTGAACTGACGTTCAAAAATAAAACATTTGAAAACGGACCATTTTCCACATTTCTGAAGCATGACGTAATGGGGGGGTGTTATCTCTTTTGTCGAAAATCAGCCGTTTTTGCTCGAACATTAAATGCCTCCAAATGGTATTTAATTAACTTCCCGAGCCCCTGGAAGCATGAAAATCACTTTAAACATGCTAATTTTAGCTCTAACACTGATGATCCACCTACAAATGTGAACTGACATTCAAAAATAAAACATTTGAAAACGGACCATTTTCCACATTTCTGAAGCATGACGTAATGGGGGGGTGTTATCTCTTTTGTCGAAAATCAGTCGTTTTTGCTCAAACATTAAATGCCTCCAAATGGTATTTAATTAACTTCCCGAGCCCCTGGAAGTATGAAAATCACTTTAAACATGCTAATTTTAGCTCTAACACTGATGATCCACCTACAAATGTGAACTGACGTTCAAAAATAAAACATTTGAAAACGGACCATTTTCCACATTTCTGAAGCATGACGTAATGGGGGGGTGTTATCTCTTTTGTCGAAAATCAGCCGTTTTTGCTCGAACATTAAATGCCTCCAAATGGTATTTAATTAACTTCCCGAGCCCCTGGAAGCATGAAAATCACTTTAAACATGCTAATTTTAGCTCTAACACTGATGATCCACCTACAAATGTGAACTGACGTTCAAAAATAAAACATTTGAAAACGGACCATTTTCCACATTTCTGAAGCATGACGTAATGGGGGGGTGTAATCTCTTTTGTCGAAAATCAGCCGTTTTTGCTCGAACATTAAATGCCTCCAAATGGTATTTAATTAACTTCCCGGGGTGAAGAAACCCTTTTTGAGAACTCAGAGTGAGTAAATTGGCCATTTTCATGCACTTTTAACCATTCCATAAATCTTGTGTTTTGGGCCCCTGGAAGCATGAAAATCACTTTAAACATGCTAATTTTAGCTCTAAGACTGATGATCCACCTACAAATGTGAACTGACGTTCAAAAATAAAACATTTGAAAACGGACCATTTTCCACATTTCTGAAGCATGACGTAATGGGGGGGTGTTATCTCTTTTGTCGAAAATCAGCCGTTTTTGCTCGAACATTAAATGCCTCCAAATGGTATTTAATTAACTTCCCGAGCCCCTGGAAGCATGAAAATCACTTTAAACATGCTAATTTTAGCTCTAACACTGATGATCCACCTACAAATGTGAACTGACGTTCAAAAATAAAACATTTGAAAACGGACCATTTTCCACATTTCTAAAGCATGACGTAATGGGGGGGTGTTAGCTCTTTCGTCGAAAATCAGCCGTTTTTGCTCGAACATTAAAATCCTCCAAATTGTATTTAATTAACTTCCCGGGGTGAAGAAACCCTTTTTGAGAACTCAGAGTGAGTAAATTGGCCATTTTCATGCACTTTTAACCATTCCATAAATCTTGTGTTTTGGGCCCCTGGAAGCATGAAAATCACTTTAAACATGCTAATTTTAGCTCCAACACTGATGATCCACCTACAAATGTGAACTGACGTTCAAAAATAAAACATTTGAAAACGGACCATTTTCCACATTTCTGAAGCATGACGTAATGGGGGGGTGTTATCTCTTTTGTCGAAAATCAGCCGTTTTTGCTCGAACATTAAATGCCTCCAAATGGTATTTAATTAACTTCCCGAGCCCCCTGAAGCAAGAAAATCACTTTAAACATGCTAATTTTAGCTCTAACACTGATGATCCACCTACAAATGTGAACTGACGTTCAAAAATAAAACATTTGAAAACGGACCATTTTCCACATTTCTGAAGCATGACGTAATGGGGGGGTGTTATCTCTTTTGTCGAAAATCAGCCGTTTTTGCTCGAACATTAAATGCCTCCAAATGGTATTTATTTCACTTCCAGAGCCCCTGGAAGCATGAAAATCACTTTAAACATGCTAATTTTAGCTCTAACACTGATGATCCACCTACAAATGTGAACTGACGTTCAAAAATAAAACATTTGAAAACGGACCATTTTCCACATTTCTAAAGCATGACGTAATGGGGGGGGTGTTAGCTCTTTCGTCGAAAATCAGCCGTTTTTGCTCGAACATTAAAATCCTCCAAATGGTATTTAATTAACTTCCCGGGGTGAAGAAACCCTTTTTGAGAACTCAGAGTGAGTAAATTGGCCATTTTCATGCACTTTTAACCATTCCATAAATCTTGTGTTTTGGGCCCCTGGAAGCATGAAAATCACTTTAAACATGCTAATTTTAGCTCTAACACTGATGATCCACCTACAAATGTGAACTGACGTTCAAAAATAAAACATTTGAAAACGGACCATTTTCCACATTTCTGAAGCATGACGTAATGGGGGGTGTTATCTCTTTTGTCGAAAATCAGCCGTTTTTGCTCGAACATTGAATGCCTCCAAATGGTATTTAATTAACTTCCCGAGCCCCTGGAAGCATGAAAATCACTTTAAACATGCTAATTTTAGCTCTAACACTGATGATCCACCTACAAATGTGAACTGACGTTCAAAAATAAAACATTTGAAAACGGACCATTTTCCACATTTCTGAAGCATGACGTAATGGGGGGGTGTTGTCTCTTTTGTGGAAAATCAGCCTTTTTTGCTCGAACATTAAATGCCTCCAAATGGTATTTAATTAACTTCCCGGGGTGAAGAAACCCTTTTTGAGAACTCAGAGTGAGTAAATTGGCCATTTTCATGCACTTTTAACCATTCCATAAATCTTGTGTTTTGGGCCCCTGGAAGCATGAAAATCACTTTAAACATGCTAATTTTAGCTCTAACACTGATGATCCACCTACAAATGTGAACTGACGTTAAAAAAAAAAACATTTGAAAACGGACCATTTCCACATTTCTGAAGCATGACATAATGGGGGGGTGTTATCTCTTTTGTCGAAAATCAGCCGTTTTTGCTCGAACATTAAATGCCTCCAAATGGTATTTAATTAACTTCCCGAGCCCCTGGAAGCATGAAAATCACTTTAAACATGCTAATTTTAGCTCTAACACTGATGATCCACCTACAAATGTGAACTGACGTTCAAAAATAAAACATTTGAAAACGGACCATTTTCCACATTTCTGAAGCATGACGTAATGGGGGGGTGTTATCTCTTTTGTGGAAAATCAGCCTTTTTTGCTCGAACATTAAATGCCTCCAAATGGTATTTAATTAACTTCCCGGGGTGAAGAAACCCTTTTTGAGAACTCAGAGTGAGTAAATTGGCCATTTTCATGCACTTTTAACCATTCCATAAATCTTGTGTTTTGGGCCCCTGGAAGCATGAAAATCACTTTAAACATGCTAATTTTAGCTCTAACACTGATGATCCACCTACAAATGTGAACTGACGTTCAAAAATAAAACATTTGAAAACGGACCATTTTCCACATTTCTGAAGCATGACGTAATGGGGGGGTGTTATCTCTTTTGTCGAAAATCCGCCGTTTTTGCTCTAACATTAAATGCCTCCAAATGGTATTTAATTAACTTCCCGGGGTGAAGAAACCCTTTTTGAGAACTCAGAGTGAGTAAATTGGCCATTTTCATGCACTTTTAACCATTCCATAAATCTTGTGTTTTGGGCCCCTGGAAGCATGAAAATCACTTTAAACATGCTAATTTTAGCTCTAACACTGATGATCCACCTACAAATGTGAACTGACGTTAAAAAAAAAAACATTTGAAAACGGACCATTTCCACATTTCTGAAGCATGACGTAATGGGGGGGTGTTATCTCTTTTGTCGAAAATCAGCCGTTTTTGCTCGAACATTAAATGCCTCCAAATGGTATTTAATTAACTTCCCGAGCCCCTGGAAGCATGAAAATCACTTTAAACATGCTAATTTTAGCTCTAACACTGATGATCCACCTACAAATGTGAACTGACGTTCAAAAATAAAACATTTGAAAACGGACCATTTTCCACATTTCTGAAGCATGACGTAATGGGGGGGTGTTATCTCTTTTGTGGAAAATCAGCCTTTTTTGCTCGAACATTAAATGCCTCCAAATGGTATTTAATTAACTTCCCGGGGTGAAGAAACCCTTTTTGAGAACTCAGAGTGAGTAAATTGGCCATTTTCATGCACTTTTAACCATTCCATAAATCTTGTGTTTTGGGCCCCTGGAAGCATGAAAATCACTTTAAACATGCTAATTTTAGCTCTAACACTGATGATCCACCTACAAATGTGAACTGACGTTCAAAAATAAAACATTTGAAAACGGACCATTTTCCACATTTCTGAAGCATGACGTAATGGGGGGTGTTATCTCTTTTGTCGAAAATCCGCCGTTTTTGCTCTAACATTAAATGCCTCCAAATGGTATTTAATTAACTTCCCGGGGTGAAGAAACCCTTTTTGAGAACTCAGAGTGAGTAAATTGGCCATTTTCATGCACTTTTAACCATTCCATAAATCTTGTGTTTTGGGCCCCTGGAAGCATGAAAATCCCTTTAAACATGCTAATTTTAGCTCTAACACTGATGATCCACCTACAAATGTGAACTGACGTTCAAAAATAAAACATTTGAAAACGGACCATTTTCCACATTTCTGAAGCATGACGTAATGGGGGGGTGTTATCTCTTTTGTCGAAAATCAGCCGTTTTTGCTCGAACATTAAATGCCTCCAAATGGTATTTAATTAACTTCCCGAGCCCCTGGAAGCATGAAAATCACTTTAAACATGCTAATTTTAGCTCTAACACTGATGATCCACCTACAAATGTGAACTGACGTTCAAAAATAAAACATTTGAAAACGGACCATTTTCCACATTTCTAAAGCATGACGTAATGGGGGGGTGTTATCTCTTTTGTCGAAAATCAGCCGTTTTTGCTCGAACATTAAATGCCTCCAAATGGTATTTAATTAACTTCCCGGGGTGAAGAAACCCTTTTTGAGAACTCAGAGTGAGTAAATTGGCCATTTTCATGCACTTTTAACCATTCCATAAATCTTGTGTTTTGGGCCCCTGGAAGCATGAAAATCACTTTAAACATGCTAATTTTAGCTCTAACACTGATGATCCACCTACAAATGTGAACTGACGTTCAAAAATAAAACATTTGAAAACGGACCATTTTCCACATTTCTGAAGCATGACGTAATGGGGGGGTGTTATCTCTTTTGTCGAAAATCAGCCGTTTTTGCTCGAATATTAAATGCCTCCAAATGGTATTTAATTAACTTCCCGGGGTGAAGAAACCCTTTTTGAGAACTCAGAGTGAGTAAATTGGCCATTTTCATGCACTTTTAACCATTCCATAAATCTTGTGTTTTGGGCCCCTGGAAGCATGAAAATCACTTTAAACATGCTAGTTTTAGCTCTAACACTGATGATCCACCTACAAATGTGAACTGACGTTCAAAAATAAAACATTTGAAAACGGACCATTTTCCACATTTCTGAAGCATGACGTAATGGGAGGGTGTTATCTCTTTTGTCGAAAATCAGCCGTTTTTGCTCGAACATTAAATGCCTCCAAATGGTATTTAATTAACTTCCCGAGCCCCTGGAAGCATGAAAATCACTTTAAACATGCTAATTTTAGCTCTAACACTGATGATCCACCTACAAATGTGAACTGACGTTCAAAAATAAAACATTTGAAAACGGACCATTTTCCACATTTCTGAAGCATGACGTAATGGGGGGGTGTTATCTCTTTTGTCGAAAATCAGCCGTTTTTGCTCTAACATTAAATGCCTCCAAATGGTATTTAATTAACTTCCCGGGGTGAAGAAACCCTTTTTGAGAACTCAGAGTGAGTAAATTGGCCATTTTCATGCACTTTTAACCATTCCATAAATCTTGTGTTTTGGGCCCCTGGAAGCATGAAAATCACTTTAAACATACTAATTTTAGCTCTAACACTGATGATCCACCTACAAATGTGAACTGACGTTCAAAAATAAAACATTTGAAAACGGACCATTTTCCACATTTCTGAAGCATGACGTAATGGGGGGGTGTTATCTCTTTTGTCGAAAATCAGCCGTTTTTGCTCGAACATTAAATGCCTCCAAATGGTATTTAATTAACTTCCCGAGCCCCTGGAAGCATGAAAATCACTTTAAACATGCTAATTTTAGCTCTAACACTGATGATCCACCTACAAATGTGAACTGACATTCAAAAATAAAACATTTGAAAACGGACCATTTTCCACATTTCTGAAGCATGACGTAATGGGGGGGTGTTATCTCTTTTGTCGAAAATCAGCCGTTTTTGCTCGAACA
Source organism: Lissotriton vulgaris (assembly GCF_964263255.1). Classification (NCBI taxonomy): domain Eukaryota; kingdom Metazoa; phylum Chordata; class Amphibia; order Caudata; family Salamandridae; genus Lissotriton; species Lissotriton vulgaris. The sequence continues at coordinate 156,271 of NW_028245916.1, read as the reverse complement.
TTAAATGCCTCCAAATGGTATTTAATTAACTTCCCGAGCCCCTGGAAGCATGAAAATCACTTTAAACATGCTAATTTTAGCTCTAACACTGATGATCCACCTACAAATGTGAACTGACGTTCAAAAATAAAACATTTGAAAACGGACCATTTTCCACATTTCTGAAGCATGACGTAATGGGGGGGTGTTATCTCTTTTGTCGAAAATCAGCCGTTTTTGCTCCAACATTAAATGCCTCCAAATGGTATTTAATTAACTTCCCGAGCCCCTGGAAGCATGAAAATCACTTTAAACATGCTAATTTTAGCTCTAACACTGATGATCCACCTACAAATGTGAACTGACGTTCAAAAATAAAACATTTGAAAACGGACCATTTTCCACATTTCTGAAGCATGACGTAATGGGGGGGTGTAATCTCTTTTGTCGAAAATCAGCCGTTTTTGCTCGAACATTAAATGCCTCCAAATGGTATTTAATTAACTTCCCGGGGTGAAGAAACCCTTTTTGAGAACTCAGAGTGAGTAAATTGGCCATTTTCATGCACTTTTAACCATTCCATAAATCTTGTGTTTTGGGCCCCTGGAAGCATGAAAATCACTTTAAACATGCTAATTTTAGCTCTAACACTGATGATCCACCTACAAATGTGAACTGACGTTCAAAAATAAAACATTTGAAAACGGACCATTTTCCACATTTCTGAAGCATGACGTAATGGGGGGGTGTTATCTCTTTTGTCGAAAATCAGCCGTTTTTGCTCGAACATTAAATGCCTCCAAATGGTATTTAATTAACTTCCCGAGCCCCTGGAAGCATGAAAATCACTTTAAACATGCTAATTTTAGCTCTAACACTGATGATCCACCTACAAATGTGAACTGACGTTCAAAAATAAAACATTTGAAAACGGACCATTTTCCACATTTCTAAAGCATGACGTAATGGGGGGGTGTTAGCTCTTTCGTCGAAAATCAGCCGTTTTTGCTCGAACATTAAAATCCTCCAAATGGTATTTAATTAACTTCCCGGGGTGAAGAAACCCTTTTTGAGAGCTCAGAGTGAGTAAATTGGCCATTTTCATGCACTTTTAACCATTCCATAAATCTTGTGTTTTGGGCCCCTGGAAGCATGAAAATCACTTTAAACATGCTAATTTTAGCTCCAACACTGATGATCCACCTACAAATGTGAACTGACGTTCAAAAATAAAACATTTGAAAACGGACCATTTTCCACATTTCTGAAGCATGACGTAATGGGGGGGTGTTATCTCTTTTGTCGAAAATCAGCCGTTTTTGCTCGAACATTAAATGCCTCCAAATGGTATTTAATTGACTTCCCGAGCCCCTGGAAGCAAGAAAATCACTTTAAACATGCTAATTTTAGCTCTAACACTGATGATCCACCTACAAATGTGAACTGACGTTCAAAAATAAAACATTTGAAAACGGACCATTTTCCACATTTCTGAAGCATGACGTAATGGGGGGGTGTTATCTCTTTTGTCGAAAATCAGCCGTTTTTGCTCGAACATTAAATGCCTCCAAATGGTATTTAATTAACTTCCCGAGCCCCTGGAAGCATGAAAATCACTTTAAACATGCTAATTTTAGCTCTAACACTGATGATCCACCTACAAATGTGAACTGACGTTCAAAAATAAAACATTTGAAAACGGACCATTTTCCACATTTCTGAAGCATGACGTAATGGGGGGGTGTAATCTCTTTTGTCGAAAATCAGCCGTTTTTGCTCGAACATTAAATGCCTCCAAATGGTATTTAATTAACTTCCCGGGGTGAAGAAACCCTTTTTGAGAACTCAGAGTGAGTAAATTGGCCATTTTCATGCACTTTTAACCATTCCATAAATCTTGTGTTTTGGGCCCCTGGAAGCATGAAAATCACTTTAAACATGCTAATTTTAGCTCTAACACTGATGATCCACCTACAAATGTGAACTAACGTTCAAAAATAAAACATTTGAAAACGGACCATTTTCCACATTTCTGAAGCATGACGTAATGGGGGGGTGTTATCTCTTTTGTCGAAAATCAGCCGTTTTTGCTCGAACATTAAATGCCTCCAAATGGTATTTAATTAACTTCCCGAGCCCCTGGAAGCATGAAAATCACTTTAAACATGCTAATTTTAGCTCTAACACTGATGATCCACCTACAAATGTGAACTGACGTTCAAAAATAAAACATTTGAAAACGGACCATTTTCCACATTTCTGAAGCATGACGTAATGGGGGGGTGTTATCTCTTTTGTCGAAAATCAGCTGTTTTTGCTCGAACATTAAATGCCTCCAAATGGTATTTATTTCACTTCCCGAGCCCCTGGAAGCATGAAAATCACTTTAAACATGCTAATTTTAGCTCTAACACTGATGATCCACCTACAAATGTGAACTGACGTTCAAAAATAAAACATTTGAAAACGGACCATTTTCCACATTTCTAAAGCATGACGTAATGGGGGGGTGTTAGCTCTTTCGTCGAAAATCAGCCGTTTTTGCTCGAACATTAAAATCCTCCAAATGGTATTTAATTAACTTCCCGGGGTGAAGAAACCCTTTTTGAGAACTCAGAGTGAGTAAATTGGCCATTTTCATGCACTTTTAACCATTCCATAAATCTTGTGTTTTGGGCCCCTGGAAGCATGAAAATCACTTTAAACATGCTAATTTTAGCTCCAACACTGATGATCCACCTACAAATGTGAACTGACGTTCAAAAATAAAACATTTGAAAACGGACCATTTTCCACATTTCTGAAGCATGACGTAATGGGGGGGTGTTATCTCTTTTGTCGAAAATCAGCCGTTTTTGCTCGAACATTAAATGCCTCCAAATGGTATTTAATTAACTTCCCGAGCCCCTGGAAGCAAGAAAATCACTTTAAACATGCTAATTTTAGCTCTAACACTGATGATCCACCTACAAATGTGAACTGACGTTCAAAAATAAAACATTTGAAAACTGACCATTTTCCACATTTCTGAAGCATGACGTAATGGGGGGGTGTTATCTCTTTTGTCGAAAATCAGCCGTTTTTGCTCGAACATTAAATGCCTCCAAATGGTATTTATTTCACTTCCCGAGCCCCTGGAAGCATGAAAATCACTTTAAACATGCTAATTTTAGCTCTAACACTGATGATCCACCTACAAATGTGAACTGACGTTCAAAAATAAAACATTTGAAAACGGACCATTTTCCACATTTCTAAAGCATGACGTAATGGGGGGGTGTTAGCTCTTTCGTCGAAAATCAGCCGTTTTTGCTCGAACATTAAAATCCTCCAAATGGTATTTAATTAACTTCCCGGGGTGAAGAAACCCTTTTTGAGAACTCAGAGTGAGTAAATTGGCCATTTTCATGCACTTTTAACCATTCCATAAATCTTGTGTTTTGGGCCCCTGGAAGCATGAAAATCACTTTAAACATGCTAATTTTAGCTCCAACACTGATGATCCACCTACAAATGTGAACTGACGTTCAAAAATAAAACATTTGAAAACGGACCATTTTCCACATTTCTGAAGCATGACGTAATGGGGGGGTGTTATCTCTTTTGTCGAAAATCAGCCGTTTTTGCTCGAACATTAAATGCCTCCAAATGGTATTTAATTAACTTCCCGAGCCCCTGGAAGCAAGAAAATCACTTTAAACATGCTAATTTTAGCTCTAACACTGATGATCCACCTACAAATGTGAACTGACGTTCAAAAATAAAACATTTGAAAACTGACCATTTTCCACATTTCTGAAGCATGACGTAATGGGGGGGTGTTATCTCTTTTGTCGAAAATCAGCCGTTTTTGCTCGAACATTGAATGCCTCCAAATGGTATTTAATTAACTTCCCGAGCCCCTGGAAGCATGAAAATCACTTTAAACATGCTAATTTTAGCTCTAACACTGATGATCCACCTACAAATGTGAACTGACGTTCAAAAATAAAACATTTGAAAACGGACCATTTTCCACATTTCTGAAGCATGACGTAATGGGGGGGTGTTGTCTCTTTTGTGGAAAATCAGCCTTTTTTGCTCGAACATTAAATGCCTCCAAATGGTATTTAATTAACTTCCCGGGGTGAAGAAACCCTTTTTGAGAACTCAGAGTGAGTAAATTGGCCATTTTCATGCACTTTTAACCATTCCATAAATCTTGTGTTTTGGGCCCCTGGAAGCATGAAAATCACTTTAAACATGCTAATTTTAGCTCTAACACTGATGATCCACCTACAAATGTGAACTGACGTTAAAAAAAAAAACATTTGAAAACGGACCATTTCCACATTTCTGAAGCATGACGTAATGGGGGGGTGTTATCTCTTTTGTCGAAAATCAGCCGTTTTTGCTCGAACATTAAATGCCTCCAAATGGTATTTAATTAACTTCCTGAGCCCCTGGAAGCATGAAAATCACTTTAAAAATGCTAATTTTAGCTCTAACACTGATGATCCACCTACAAATGTGAACTGACGTTCAAAAATAAAACATTTGAAAACGGACCATTTTCCACATTTCTGAAGCATGACGTAATGAGGGGGTGTTATCTCTTTTGTGGAAAATCAGCCTTTTTTGCTCGAACATTAAATGCCTCCAAATGGTATTTAATTAACTTCCCGGGGTGAAGAAACCCTTTTTGAGAACTCAGAGTGAGTAAATTGGCCATTTTCATGCACTTTTAACCATTCCATAAATCTTGTGTTTTGGGCCCCTGGAAGCATGAAAATCACTTTAAACATGCTAATTTTAGCTCTAACACTGATGATCCACCTACAAATGTGAACTGACGTTCAAAAATAAAACATTTGAAAACGGACCATTTTCCACATTTCTGAAGCATGACGTAATGGGGGGGTGTTATCTCTTTTGTCGAAAATCCGCCGTTTTTGCTCTAACATTAAATGCCTCCAAATGGTATTTAATTAACTTCCCGGGGTGAAGAAACCCTTTTTGAGAACTCAGAGTGAGTAAATTGGCCATTTTCATGCACTTTTAACCATTCCATAAATCTTGTGTTTTGGGCCCCTGGAAGCATGAAAATCACTTTAAACATGCTAATTTTAGCTCTAACACTGATGATCCACCTACAAATGTGAACTGACGTTCAAAAATAAAACATTTGAAAACGGACCATTTTCCACATTTCTGAAGCATGACGTAATGGGGGGTGTTATCTCTTTTGTCGAAAATCAGCCGTTTTTGCTCGAACATTAAATGCCTCCAAATGGTATTTAATTAACTTCCCGAGCCCCTGGAAGCATGAAAATCACTTTAAACATGCTAATTTTAGCTCTAACACTGATGATCCACCTACAAATGTGAACTGACGTTCAAAAATAAAACATTTGAAAACGGACCATTTTCCACATTTCTGAAGCATGACGTAATGGGGGGGTGTTATCTCTTTTGTCGAAAATCAGCCGTTTTTGCTCGAACATTAAATGCCTCCAAATGGTATTTAATTAACTTCCCGGGGTGAAGAAACCCTTTTTGAGAACTCAGAGTGAGTAAATTGGCCATTTTCATGCACTTTTAACCATTCCATAAATCTTGTGTTTTGGGCCCCTGGAAGCATGAAAATCACTTTAAACATGCTAATTTTAGCTCTAACACTGATGATCCACCTACAAATGTGAACTGACGTTCAAAAATAAAACATTTGAAAACGGACCATTTTCCACATTTCTGAAGCATGACGTAATGGGGGGGTGTTATCTCTTTTGTCGAAAATCAGCCGTTTTTGCTCGAATATTAAATGCCTCCAAATGGTATTTAATTAACTTCCCGGGGTGAAGAAACCCTTTTTGAGAACTCAGAGTGAGTAAATTGGCCATTTTCATGCACTTTTAACCATTCCATAAATCTTGTGTTTTGGGCCCCTGGAAGCATGAAAATCACTTTAAACATGCTAGTTTTAGCTCTAACACTGATGATCCACCTACAAATGTGAACTGACGTTCAAAAATAAAACATTTAAAAACGGACCATTTTCCACATTTCTGAAGCATGACGTAATGGGAGGGTGTTATCTCTTTTGTCGAAAATCAGCCGTTTTTGCTCGAACATTAAATGCCTCCAAATGGTATTTAATTAACTTCCCGAGCCCCTGGAAGCATGAAAATCACTTTAAACATGCTAATTTTAGCTCTAACACTGATGATCCACCTACAAATGTGAACTGACGTTCAAAAATAAAACATTTGAAAACGGACCATTTTCCACATTTCTGAAGCATGACGTAATGGGGGGGTGTTATCTCTTTTGTCGAAAATCAGCCGTTTTTGCTCTAACATTAAATGCCTCCAAATGGTATTTAATTAACTTCCCGGGGTGAAGAAACCCTTTTTGAGAACTCAGAGTGAGTAAATTGGCCATTTTCATGCACTTTTAACCATTCCATAAATCTTGTGTTTTGGGCCCCTGGAAGCATGAAAATCACTTTAAACATACTAATTTTTGCTCTAACACTGATGATCCACCTACAAATGTGAACTGACGTTCAAAAATAAAACATTTGAAAACGGACCATTTTCCACATTTCTGAATCATGACGTAATGGGGGGGTGTTATCTCTTTTGTCGAAAATCAGCCGTTTTTGCTCGAACATTAAATGCCTCCAAATGGTATTTAATTAACTTCCCGAGCCCCTGGAAGCATGAAAATCACTTTAAACATGCTAATTTTAGCTCTAACACTGATGATCCACCTACAAATGTGAACTGACATTCAAAAATAAAACATTTGAAAACGGACCATTTTCCACATTTCTGAAGCATGACGTAATGGGGGGGTGTTATCTCTTTTGTCGAAAATCAGCCGTTTTTGCTCGAACATTAAATGCCTCCAAATGGTATTTAATTAACTTCCCGAGCCCCTGGAAGCATGAAAATCACTTTAAACATGCTAATTTTAGCTCTAACACTGATGATCCACCTACAAATGTGAACTGACGTTCAAAAATAAAACATTTGAAAACGGACCATTTTCCACATTTCTGAAGCATGACGTAATGGGGGGTGTTATCTCTTTTGTCGAAAATCAGCCGTTTTTGCTCGAACATTAAATGCCTCCAAATGGTATTTAATTAACTTCCCGAGCCCCTGGAAGCATGAAAATCACTTTAAACATGCTAATTTTAGCTCTAACACTGATGATCCACCTACAAATGTGAACTGACGTTCAAAAATAAAACATTTGAAAACGGACCATTTTCCACATTTCTGAAGCATGACGTAATGGGGGGGTGTAATCTCTTTTGTCGAAAATCAGCCGTTTTTGCTCGAACATTAAATGCCTCCAAATGGTATTTAATTAACTTCCCGGGGTGAAGAAACCCTTTTTGAGAACTCAGAGTGAGTAAATTGGCCATTTTCATGCACTTTTAACCATTCCATAAATCTTGTGTTTTGGGCCCCTGGAAGCATGAAAATCACTTTAAACATGCTAATTTTAGCTCTAACACTGATGATCCACCTACAAATGTGAACTGACGTTCAAAAATAAAACATTTGAAAACGGACCATTTTCCACATTTCTGAAGCATGACGTAATGGGGGGGTGTTATCTCTTTTGTCGAAAATCAGCCGTTTTTGCTCGAACATTAAATGCCTCCAAATGGTATTTAATTAACTTCCCGAGCCCCTGGAAGCATGAAAATCACTTTAAACATGCTAATTTTAGCTCTAACACTGATGATCCACCTACAAATGTGAACTGACGTTCAAAAATAAAACATTTGAAAACGGACCATTTTCCACATTTCTAAAGCTTGACGTAATGGGGGGGTGTTAGCTCTTTCGTCGAAAATCAGCCGTTTTTGCTCGAACATTAAAATCCTCCAAATGGTATTTAATTAACTTCCCGGGGTGAAGAAACCCTTTTTGAGAGCTCAGAGTGAGTAAATTGGCCATTTTCATGCACTTTTAACCATTCCATAAATCTTGTGTTTTGGGCCCCTGGAAGCATGAAAATCACTTTAAACATGCTAATTTTAGCTCCAACACTGATGATCCACCTACAAATGTGAACTGACGTTCAAAAATAAAACATTTGAAAACGGACCATTTTCCACATTTCTGAAGCATGACGTAATGGGGGGGTGTTATCTCTTTTGTCGAAAATCAGCCGTTTTTGCTCGAACATTAAATGCCTCCAAATGGTATTTAATTAACTTCCCGAGCCCCTGGAAGCAAGAAAATCACTTTAAACATGCTAATTTTAGCTCTAACACTGATGATCCACCTACAAATGTGAACTGACGTTCAAAAATAAAACATTTGAAAACGGACCATTTTCCACATTTCTGAAGCATGACGTAATGGGGGGGTGTTATCTCTTTTGTCGAAAATCAGCCGTTTTTGCTCGAACATTAAATGCCTCCAAATGGTATTTATTTCACTTCCCGAGCCCCTGGAAGCATGAAAATCACTTTAAACATGCTAATTTTAGCTCTAACACTGATGATCCACCTACAAATGTGAACTGACGTTCAAAAATAAAACATTTGAAAACGGACCATTTTCCACATTTCTAAAGCATGACGTAATGGGGGGGTGTTAGCTCTTTCGTCGAAAATCAGCCGTTTTTGCTCGAACATTAAAATCCTCCAAATGGTATTTAATTAACTTCCCGGGGTGAAGAAACCCTTTTTGAGAACTCAGAGTGAGTAAATTGGCCATTTTCATGCACTTTTAACCATTCCATAAATCTTGTGTTTTGGGCCCCTGGAAGCATGAAAATCACTTTAAACATGCTAATTTTAGCTCTAACACTGATGATCCACCTACAAATGTGAACTGACGTTCAAAAATAAAACATTTGAAAACGGACCATTTTCCACATTTCTGAAGCATGACGTAATGGGGGGTGTTATCTCTTTTGTCGAAAATCAGCCGTTTTTGCTCGAACATTGAATGCCTCCAAATGGTATTTAATTAACTTCCCGAGCCCCTGGAAGCATGAAAATCACTTTAAACATGCTAATTTTAGCTCTAACACTGATGATCCACCTACAAATGTGAACTGACGTTCAAAAATAAAACATTTGAAAACGGACCATTTTCCACATTTCTGAAGCATGACGTAATGGGGGGGGTGTTGTCTCTTTTGTGGAAAATCAGCCTTTTTTGCTCGAACATTAAATGCCTCCAAATGGTATTTAATTAACTTCCCGGGGTGAAGAAACCCTTTTTGAGAACTCAGAGTGAGTAAATTGGCCATTTTCATGCACTTTTAACCATTCCATAAATCTTGTGTTTTGGGCCCCTGGAAGCATGAAAATCACTTTAAACATGCTAATTTTAGCTCTAACACTGATGATCCACCTACAAATGTGAACTGACGTTCAAAAATAAAACATTTGAAAACGGACCATTTTCCACATTTCTGAAGCATGACGTAATGGGGGGGTGTTATCTCTTTTGTCGAAAATCCGCCGTTTTTGCTCTAACATTAAATGCCTCCAAATGGTATTTAATTAACTTCCCGGGGTGAAGAAACCCTTTTTGAGAACTCAGAGTGAGTAAATTGGCCATTTTCATGCACTTTTAACCATTCCATAAATCTTGTGTTTTGGGCCCCTGGAAGCATGAAAATCACTTTAAACATGCTAATTTTAGCTCTAACACTGATGATCCACCTACAAATGTGAACTGACGTTCAAAAATAAAACATTTGAAAACGGACCATTTTCCACATTTCTGAAGCATGACGTAATGGGGGGGTGTTATCTCTTTTGTCGAAAATCAGCCGTTTTTGCTCGAACATTAAATGCCTCCAAATGGTATTTAATTAACTTCCCAAACCCCTGGAAGCATGAAAATCACTTTAAACATGCTAATTTTAGCTCTAACACTGATGATCCACCTACAAATGTGAACTGACGTTCAAAAATAAAACATTTGAAAACGGACCATTTTCCACATTTCTGAAGCATGACGTAATGGGGGGGTGTTATCTCTTTTGTCGAAAATCAGCCGTTTTTGCTCGAACATTAAATGCCTCCAAATGGTATTTAATTAACTTCCCGGGGTGAAGAAACCCTTTTTGAGAACTCAGAGTGAGTAAATTGGCCATTTTCATGCACTTTTAACCATTCCATAAATCTTGTGTTTTGGGCCCCTGGAAGCATGAAAATCACTTTAAACATGCTAATTTTAGCTCTAACACTGATGATCCACCTACAAATGTGAACTGACGTTCAAAAATAAAACATTTGAAAACGGACCATTTTCCACATTTCTGAAGCATGACGTAATGGGGGGATGTTATCTCTTTTGTCGAAAATCAGCCGTTTTTGCTCTAACATTAAATGCCTCCAAATGGTATTTAATTAACTTCCCGGGGTGAAGAAACCCTTTTTGAGAACTCAGAGTGAGTAAATTGGCCATTTTCATGCACTTTTAACCATTCCATAAATCTTGTGTTTTGGGCCCCTGGAAGCATGAAAATCACTTTAAACATGCTAATTTTAGCTCTAACACTGATGATCCACCTACAAATGTGAACTGACGTTCAAAAATAAAACATTTGAAAACGGACCATTTTCCACATTTCTGAAGCATGACGTAATGGGGGGGTGTTATCTCTTTTGTCGAAAATCAGCCGTTTTTGCTCTAACATTAAATGCCTCCAAATGGTATTTAATTAACTTCCCGAGCCCCTGGAAGCATGAAAATCCCTTTAAACATACTAAATTTAGCTCTAACACTGATGATCCACCTACAAATGTGAACTGACGTTCAAAAATAAAACATTTGAAAACGGACCATTTTCCACAGTTCTGAAGCATGACGTAATGGGGGGGTGTTATCTCTTTTGTCGAAAATCAGCCGTTTTTGCTCTAACATTAAATGCCTCCAAATGGTATTTAATTAACTTCCCGGGGTGAAGAAACCCTTTTTGAGAACTCAGAGTGAGTAAATTGGCCATTTTCATGCACTTTTAACCATTCCATAAATCTTGTGTTTTGGGCCCCTGGAAGCATGAAAATCACTTTAAACATGCTAATTTTAGCTCTAACACTGATGATCCACCTACAAATGTGAACTGACGTTCAAAAATAAAACATTTGAAAACGGACCATTTTCCACATTTCTGAAGCATGACGTAATGGGGGGGTGTTATCTCTTTTGTCGAAAATCAGCCGTTTTTGCTCTAACATTAAATGCCTCCAAATGGTATTTAATTAACTTCCCGGGGTGAAGAAACCCTTTTTGAGAACTCAGAGTGAGTAAATTGGCCATTTTCATGCACTTTTAACCATTCCATAAATCTTGTGTTTTGGGCCCCTGGAAGCATGAAAATCACTTTAGACATGCTAATTTTAGCTCTAACACTGATGATCCACCTACAAATGTGAACTGACGTTCAAAAATAAAACATTTGAAAACGGACCATTTTCCACATTTCTGAAGCATGACGTAATGGGGCGGTGTTATCTCTTTTGTCGAAAATCAGCCGTTTTTGCTCGAACATTAAATGCCTCCAAATGGTATTTAATTAACTTCCCGGAGTGAAGAAACCCTTTTTGAGAACTCAGAGTGAGTAAATTGGCCATTTTCATGCACTTTTAACCATTCCATAAATCTTGTGTTTTGGGCCCCTGGAAGCATGAAAATCACTTTAAACATGCTAATTTTAGCTCTAACACTGATGATCCACCTACAAATGTGAACTGACGTTCAAAAATAAAACATTTGAAAACGGACCATTTTCCACATTTCTGAAGCATGACGTAATGGGGGGGTGTTATCTCTTTTGTCGAAAATCAGCCGTTTTTGCTCTAACATTAAATGCCTCCAAATGGTATTTAATTAACTTTCCGGGGTGAAGAAACCCTTTTTGAGAACTCAGAGTGAGTAAATTGGCCATTTTCATGCACTTTTAACCATTCCATAAATCTTGTGTTTTGGGCCCCTGGAAGCATGAAAATCACTTTAAACATGCTAATTTTAGCTCTAACACTGATGATCCACCTACAAATGTGAACTGACGTTCAAAAATAAAACATTTGAAAACGGACCATTTTCCACATTTCTGAAGCATGACGTAATGGGGGGGTGTTATCTCTTTTGTCGAAAATCAGCCGTTTTTGCTCTAACATTAAATGCCTCCAAATGGTATTTAATTAACTTCCCGGGGTGAAGAAACCCTTTTTGAGAACTCAGAGTGAGTAAATTGGCCATTTTCATGCACTTTTAACCATTCAATAAATCTTGTGTTTTGGGCCCCTGGAAGCATGAAAATCACTTTAAACATGCTAATTTTAGCTCTAACACTGATGATCCACCTACAAATGTGAACTGACGTTCAAAAATAAAACATTTGAAAACGGACCATTTTCCACATTTCTGAAGCATGACGTAATGGGGGGGTGTTATCTCTTTTGTCGAAAATCAGCCGTTTTTGCTCGAACATTAAATGCCTCCAAATGGTATTTAATTAACTTCCCGGGGTGAAGAAACCCTTTTTGAGAACTCAGAGTGAGTAAATTGGCCATTTTCATGCACTTTTAACCATTCCATAAATATTGTGTTTTGGGCCCCCGGAAGCATGAAATTCACTTTAAACATGCTAATTTTAGCTCTAACACTGATGATCCACCTACAAATGTGAACTGACGTTCAAAAATAAAACATTTGAAAACGGACCATTTTCCACATTTCTGAAGCATGACGTAATGGGGGGTTGTTATCTCTTTTGTCGAAAATCAGCCGTTTTTGCTCTAACATTAAATGCCTCCAAATGGTATTTAATTAACTTCCCGAGCCCCTGGAAGCATGAAAATCACTTTAAACATGCTAATTTTAGCTCTAACACTGATGATCCACCTACAAATGTGAACTGACGTTCAAAAATAAAACATTTGAAAACGGACCATTTTCCACATTTCTGAAGCATGACGTAATGGGGGGGTGTTATCTCTTTTGTCGAAAATCAGCCGTTTTTGCTCGAATATTAAATGCCTCCAAATGGTATTTAATTAACTTCCCGGGGTGAAGAAACCCTTTTTGAGAACTCAGAGTGAGTAAATTGGCCATTTTCATGCACTTTTAACCATTCCATAAATCTTGTGTTTTGGGCCCCTGGAAGCATGAAAATCACTTTAAACATGCTAGTTTTAGCTCTAACACTGATGATCCACCTACAAATGTGAACTGACGTTCAAAAATAAAACATTTGAAAACGGACCATTTTCCACATTTCTGAAGCATGACGTAATGGGGGGGTGTTATCTCTTTTGTCGAAAATCAGCCGTTTTGCTCGAACATTAAATGCCTCCAAATGGTATTTAATTAACTTCCCGAGCCCCTGGAAGCATGAAAATCACTTTAAACATGCTAATTTTAGCTCTAACACTGATGATCCACCTACAAATGTGAACTGACGTTCAAAAATAAAACATTTGAAAACGGACCATTTTCCACATTTCTGAAGCATGACGTAATGGGGGGGTGTTATCTCTTTTGTCGAAAATCAGCCGTTTTTGCTCGAACATTAAATGCCTCCAAATGGTATTTAATTAACTTCCCGGGGTGAAGAAACCCTTTTTGAGAACTCAGAGTGAGTAAATTGGCCATTTTCATGCACTTTTAACCATTCCATAAATCTTGTGTTTTGGGCCCCTGGAAGCATGAAAATCACTTTAAACATGCTAATTTTAGCTCTAACACTGATGATCCACCTACAAATGTGAACTGACGTTCAAAAATGAAACATTTGAAAACGGACCATTTTCCACATTTCTGAAGCATGACGTAATGCGGGGGGTGTTATCTCTTTTGTCGAAAATCAGCCGTTTTTGCTCGAACATTAAATGCCTCCAAATGGTATTTAATTAACTTCCCGAGCCCCTGGAAGCATGAAAATCACTTTAAACATGCTAATTTTAGCTCTAACACTGATGATCCACCTACAAATGTGAACTGACGTTCAAAAATAAAACATTTGAAAACGGACCATTTTCCACATTTCTGAAGCATGACGTAATGGGGGGGTGTTATCTCTTTTGTCGAAAATCAGCCGTTTTTGCTCGAACATTAAATGCCTCCAAATGGTATTTAATTAACTTCCCGAGCCCCTGGAAGCATGAAAATCACTTTAAACATGCTAATTTTAGCTCTAACACTGATGATCCACCTACAAATGTGAACTGACGTTCAAAAATAAAACATTTGAAAACGGACCATTTTCCACATTTCTAAAGCTTGACGTAATGGGGGGGTGTTAGCTCTTTCGTCGAAAATCAGCCGTTTTTGCTCGAACATTAAAATCCTCCAAATGGTATTTAATTAACTTCCCGGGGTGAAGAAACCCTTTTTGAGAGCTCAGAGTGAGTAAATTGGCCATTTTCATGCACTTTTAACCATTCCATAAATCTTGTGTTTTGGGCCCCTGGAAGCATGAAAATCACTTTAAACATGCTAATTTTAGCTCCAACACTGATGATCCACCTACAAATGTGAACTGACGTTCAAAAATAAAACATTTGAAAACGGACCATTTTCCACATTTCTGAAGCATGACGTAATGGGGGGGTGTTATCTCTTTTGTCGAAAATCAGCCGTTTTTGCTCGAACATTAAATGCCTCCAAATGGTATTTAATTAACTTCCCGAGCCCCTGGAAGCAAGAAAATCACTTTAAACATGCTAATTTTAGCTCTAACACTGATGATCCACCTACAAATGTGAACTGACGTTCAAAAATAAAACATTTGAAAACGGACCATTTTCCACATTTCTGAAGCATGACGTAATGGGGGGGTGTTATCTCTTTTGTCGAAAATCAGCCGTTTTTGCTCGAACATTAAATGCCTCCAAATGGTATTTATTTCACTTCCCGAGCCCCTGGAAGCATGAAAATCACTTTAAACATGCTAATTTTAGCTCTAACACTGATGATCCACCTACAAATGTGAACTGACGTTCAAAAATAAAACATTTGAAAACGGACCATTTTCCACATTTCTAAAGCATGACGTAATGGGGGGGTGTTAGCTCTTTCGTCGAAAATCAGCCGTTTTTGCTCGAACATTAAAATCCTCCAAATGGTATTTAATTAACTTCCCGGGGTGAAGAAACCCTTTTTGAGAACTCAGAGTGAGTAAATTGGCCATTTTCATGCACTTTTAACCATTCCATAAATCTTGTGTTTTGGGCCCCTGGAAGCATGAAAATCACTTTAAACATGCTAATTTTAGCTCTAACACTGATGATCCACCTACAAATGTGAACTGACGTTCAAAAATGAAACATTTGAAAACGGACCATTTTCCACATTTCTGAAGCATGACGTAATGGGGGGGGTGTTATCTCTTTTGTCGAAAATCAGCCGTTTTTGCTCGAACATTAAATGCCTCCAAATGGTATTTAATTAACTTCCCGAGCCCCTGGAAGCATGAAAATCACTTTAAACATGCTAATTTTAGCTCTAACACTGATGATCCACCTACAAATGTGAACTGACGTTCAAAAATAAAACATTTGAAAACGGACCATTTTCCACATTTCTGAAGCATGACGTAATGGGGGGGTGTTATCTCTTTTGTCGAAAATCAGCCGTTTTTGCTCGAACATTAAATGCCTCCAAATGGTATTTAATTAACTTCCCGAGCCCCTGGAAGCATGAAAATCACTTTAAACATGCTAATTTTAGCTCTAACACTGATGATCCACCTACAAATGTGAACTGACGTTCAAAAATAAAACATTTGAAAACGGACCATTTTCCACATTTCTAAAGCTTGACGTAATGGGGGGGTGTTAGCTCTTTCGTCGAA
Organism: Lissotriton vulgaris; assembly: GCF_964263255.1. Lineage (NCBI taxonomy): Eukaryota > Metazoa > Chordata > Amphibia > Caudata > Salamandridae > Lissotriton > Lissotriton vulgaris. The sequence continues at coordinate 140,467 of NW_028245916.1, read as the reverse complement.
AATCAGCCGTTTTTGCTCGAACATTAAAATCCTCCAAATGGTATTTAATTAACTTCCCGGGGTGAAGAAACCCTTTTTGAGAGCTCAGAGTGAGTAAATTGGCCATTTTCATGCACTTTTAACCATTCCATAAATCTTGTGTTTTGGGCCCCTGGAAGCATGAAAATCACTTTAAACATGCTAATTTTAGCTCCAACACTGATGATCCACCTACAAATGTGAACTGACGTTCAAAAATAAAACATTTGAAAACGGACCATTTTCCACATTTCTGAAGCATGACGTAATGGGGGGGTGTTATCTCTTTTGTCGAAAATCAGCCGTTTTTGCTCGAACATTAAATGCCTCCAAATGGTATTTAATTAACTTCCCGAGCCCCTGGAAGCAAGAAAATCACTTTAAACATGCTAATTTTAGCTCTAACACTGATGATCCACCTACAAATGTGAACTGACGTTCAAAAATAAAACATTTGAAAACGGACCATTTTCCACATTTCTGAAGCATGACGTAATGGGGGGGTGTTATCTCTTTTGTCGAAAATCAGCCGTTTTTGCTCGAACATTAAATGCCTCCAAATGGTATTTATTTCACTTCCCGAGCCCCTGGAAGCATGAAAATCACTTTAAACATGCTAATTTTAGCTCTAACACTGATGATCCACCTACAAATGTGAACTGACGTTCAAAAATAAAACATTTGAAAACGGACCATTTTCCACATTTCTAAAGCATGACGTAATGGGGGGGTGTTAGCTCTTTCGTCGAAAATCAGCCGTTTTTGCTCGAACATTAAAATCCTCCAAATGGTATTTAATTAACTTCCCGGGGTGAAGAAACCCTTTTTGAGAACTCAGAGTGAGTAAATTGGCCATTTTCATGCACTTTTAACCATTCCATAAATCTTGTGTTTTGGGCCCCTGGAAGCATGAAAATCACTTTAAACATGCTAATTTTAGCTCTAACACTGATGATCCACCTACAAATGTGAACTGACGTTCAAAAATAAAACATTTGAAAACGGACCATTTTCCACATTTCTGAAGCATGACGTAATGGGGGGTGTTATCTCTTTTGTCGAAAATCAGCCGTTTTTACTCGAACATTGAATGCCTCCAAATGGTATTTAATTAACTTCCCGAGCCCCTGGAAGCATGAAAATCACTTTAAACATGCTAATTTTAGCTCTAACACTGATGATCCACCTACAAATGTGAACTGACGTTCAAAAATAAAACATTTGAAAACGGACCATTTTCCACATTTCTGAAGCATGACGTAATGGGGGGGTGTTGTCTCTTTTGTGGAAAATCAGCCTTTTTTGCTCGAACATTAAATGCCTCCAAATGGTATTTAATTAACTTCCCGGGGTGAAGAAACCCTTTTTGAGAACTCAGAGTGAGTAAATTGGCCATTTTCATGCACTTTTAACCATTCCATAAATCTTGTGTTTTGGGCCCCTGGAAGCATGAAAATCACTTTAAACATGCTAATTTTAGCTCTAACACTGATGATCCACCTACAAATGTGAACTGACGTTAAAAAAAAACCATTTGAAAACGGACCATTTCCACATTTCTGAAGCATGACGTAATGGGGGGGTGTTATCTCTTTTGTCGAAAATCAGCAGTTTTTGCTCGAACATTAAATGCCTCCAAATGGTATTTAATTAACTTCCCGAGCCCCTGGAAGCATGAAAATCACTTTAAACATGCTAATTTTAGCTCTAACACTGATGATCCACCTACAAATGTGAACTGACGTTCAAAAATAAAACATTTGAAAACGGACCATTTTCCACATTTCTGAAGCATGACGTAATGGGGGGGTGTTATCTCTTTTGTGGAAAATCAGCCTTTTTTGCTCGAACATTAAATGCCTCCAAATGGTATTTAATTAACTTCCCGGGGTGAAGAAACCCTTTTTGAGAACTCAGAGTGAGTAAATTGGCCATTTTCATGCACTTTTAACCATTCCATAAATCTTGTGTTTTGGGCCCCTGGAAGCATGAAAATCACTTTAAACATGCTAATTTTAGCTCTAACACTGATGATCCACCTACAAATGTGAACTGACGTTCAAAAATAAAACATTTGAAAACGGACCATTTTCCACATTTCTGAAGCATGACGTAATGGGGGGGTGTTATCTCTTTTGTCGAAAATCCGCCGTTTTTGCTCTAACATTAAATGCCTCCAAATGGTATTTAATTAACTTCCCGGGGTGAAGAAACCCTTTTTGAGAACTCAGAGTGAGTAAATTGGCCATTTTCATGCACTTTTAACCATTCCATAAATCTTGTGTTTTGGGCCCCTGGAAGCATGAAAATCACTTTAAACATGCTAATTTTAGCTCTAACACTGATGATCCACCTACAAATGTGAACTGACGTTCAAAAATAAAACATTTGAAAACGGACCATTTTCCACATTTCTGAAGCATGACGTAATGGGGGGGTGTTATCTCTTTTGTCGAAAATCAGCCGTTTTTGCTCTAACATTAAATGCCTCCAAATGGTATTTAATTAACTTTCCGGGGTGAAGAAACCCTTTTTGAGAACTCAGAGTGAGTAAATTGGCCATTTTCATGCACTTTTAACCATTCCATAAATCTTGTGTTTTGGGCCCCTGGAAGCATGAAAATCACTTTAAACATGCTAATTTTAGCTCTAACACTGATGATCCACCTACAAATGTGAACTGACGTTCAAAAATAAAACATTTGAAAACGGACCATTTTCCACATTTCTGAAGCATGACGTAATGGGGGGGTGTTATCTCTTTTGTCGAAAATCAGCCGTTTTTGCTCTAACATTAAATGCCTCCAAATGGTATTTAATTAACTTCCCGGGGTGAAGAAACCCTTTTTGAGAACTCAGAGTGAGTAAATTGGCCATTTTCATGCACTTTTAACCATTCCAAAAATCTTGTGTTTTGGGCCACTGGAAGCATGAAAATCACTTTAAACATGCTAATTTTAGCTCTAACACTGATGATCCACCTACAAATGTGAACTGACGTTAAAAAAAAACCATTTGAAAACGGACCATTTCCACATTTCTGAAGCATGACGTAATGGGGGGGTGTTATCTCTTTTGTCGAAAATCAGCAGTTTTTGCTCGAACATTAAATGCCTCCAAATGGTATTTAATTAACTTCCCGAGCCCCTGGAAGCATGAAAATCACTTTAAACATGCTAATTTTAGCTCTAACACTGATGATCCACCTACAAATGTGAACTGACGTTCAAAAATAAAACATTTGAAAACGGACCATTTTCCACATTTCTGAAGCATGACGTAATGGGGGGGTGTTATCTCTTTTGTGGAAAATCAGCCTTTTTTGCTCGAACATTAAATGCCTCCAAATGGTATTTAATTAACTTCCCGGGGTGAAGAAACCCTTTTTGAGAACTCAGAGTGAGTAAATTGGCCATTTTCATGCACTTTTAACCATTCCATAAATCTTGTGTTTTGGGCCCCTGGAAGCATGAAAATCACTTTAAACATGCTAATTTTAGCTCTAACACTGATGATCCACCTACAAATGTGAACTGACGTTCAAAAATAAAACATTTGAAAACGGACCATTTTCCACATTTCTGAAGCATGACGTAATGGGGGGGTGTTATCTCTTTTGTCGAAAATCCGCCGTTTTTGCTCTAACATTAAATGCCTCCAAATGGTATTTAATTAACTTCCCGGGGTGAAGAAACCCTTTTTGAGAACTCAGAGTGAGTAAATTGGCCATTTTCATGCACTTTTAACCATTCCATAAATCTTGTGTTTTGGGCCCCTGGAAGCATGAAAATCACTTTAAACATGCTAATTTTAGCTCTAACACTGATGATCCACCTACAAATGTGAACTGACGTTCAAAAATAAAACATTTGAAAACGGACCATTTTCCACATTTCTGAAGCATGACGTAATGGGGCGGTGTTATCTCTTTTGTCGAAAATCAGCCGTTTTTGCTCGAACATTAAATGCCTCCAAATGGTATTTAATTAACTTCCCGGAGTGAAGAAACCCTTTTTGAGAACTCAGAGTGAGTAAATTGGCCATTTTCATGCACTTTTAACCATTCCATAAATCTTGTGTTTTGGGCCCCTGGAAGCATGAAAATCACTTTAAACATGCTAATTTTAGCTCTAACACTGATGATCCACCTACAAATGTGAACTGACGTTAAAAAAAAACCATTTGAAAACGGACCATTTTCCACATTTCTGAAGCATGACGTAATGGGGGGGTGTTATCTCTTTTGTCGAAAATCAGCAGTTTTTGCTCGAACATTAAATGCCTCCAAATGGTATTTAATTAACTTCCCGAGCCCCTGGAAGCATGAAAATCACTTTAAACATGCTAATTTTAGCTCTAACACTGATGATCCACCTACAAATGTGAACTGACGTTCAAAAATAAAACATTTGAAAACGGACCATTTTCCACATTTCTGAAGCATGACGTAATGGGGGGGTGTTATCTCTTTTGTGGAAAATCAGCCTTTTTTGCTCGAACATTAAATGCCTCCAAATGGTATTTAATTAACTTCCCGGGGTGAAGAAACCCTTTTTGAGAACTCAGAGTGAGTAAATTGGCCATTTTCATGCACTTTTAACCATTCCATAAATCTTGTGTTTTGGGCCCCTGGAAGCATGAAAATCACTTTAAACATGCTAATTTTAGCTCTAACACTGATGATCCACCTACAAATGTGAACTGACGTTCAAAAATAAAACATTTGAAAACGGACCATTTTCCACATTTCTGAAGCATGACGTAATGGGGGGGTGTTATCTCTTTTGTCGAAAATCCGCCGTTTTTGCTCTAACATTAAATGCCTCCAAATGGTATTTAATTAACTTCCCGGGGTGAAGAAACCCTTTTTGAGAACTCAGAGTGAGTAAATTGGCCATTTTCATGCACTTTTAACCATTCCATAAATCTTGTGTTTTGGGCCCCTGGAAGCATGAAAATCACTTTAAACATGCTAATTTTAGCTCTAACACTGATGATCCACCTACAAATGTGAACTGACGTTCAAAAATAAAACATTTGAAAACGGACCATTTTCCACATTTCTGAAGCATGACGTAATGGGGGGGTGTTATCTCTTTTGTCGAAAATCAGCCGTTTTTGCTCGAACATTAAATGCCTCCAAATGGTATTTAATTAACTTCCCAAACCCCTGGAAGCATGAAAATCACTTTAAACATGCTAATTTTAGCTCTAACACTGATGATCCACCTACAAATGTGAACTGACGTTCAAAAATAAAACATTTGAAAACGGACCATTTTCCACATTTCTGAAGCATGACGTAATGGGGGGGTGTTATCTCTTTTGTCGAAAATCAGCCGTTTTTGCTCGAACATTAAATGCCTCCAAATGGTATTTAATTAACTTCCCGGGTGAAGAAACCCTTTTTGAGAACTCAGAGTGAGTAAATTGGCCATTTTCATGCACTTTTAACCATTCCATAAATCTTGTGTTTTGGGCCCCTGGAAGCATGAAAATCACTTTAAACATGCTAATTTTAGCTCTAACACTGATGATCCACCTACAAATGTGAACTGACGTTCAAAAATAAAACATTTGAAAACGGACCATTTTCCACATTTCTGAAGCATGACGTAATGGGGGGGTGTTATCTCTTTTGTCGAAAATCAGCCGTTTTTGCTCGAACATTAAATGCCTCCAAATGGTATTTAATTAACTTCCCGAGCCCCTGGAAGCATGAAAATCACTTTAAACATGCTAATTTTAGCTCTAACACTGATGATCCACCTACAAATGTGAACTGACGTTCAAAAATAAAACATTTGAAAACGGACCATTTTCCACATTTCTGAAGCATGACGTAATGGGGGGGTGTTATCTCTTTTGTCGAAAATCAGCCGTTTTTGCTCGAACATTAAATGCCTCCAAATGGTATTTAATTAACTTCCCGGGGTGAAGAAACCCTTTTTGAGAACTCAGAGTGAGTAAATTGGCCATTTTCATGCACTTTTAACCATTCCATAAATCTTGTGTTTTGGGCCCCTGGAAGCATGAAAATCACTTTAAACATGCTAATTTTAGCTCTAACACTGATGATCCACCTACAAATGTGAACTGACGTTCAAAAATAAAACATTTGAAAACGGACCATTTTCCACATTTCTGAAGCATGACGTAATGGGGGGATGTTATCTCTTTTGTCGAAAATCAGCCGTTTTTGCTCTAACATTAAATGCCTCCAAATGGTATTTAATTAACTTCCCGGGGTGAAGAAACCCTTTTTGAGAACTCAGAGTGAGTAAATTGGCCATTTTCATGCACTTTTAACCATTCCATAAATCTTGTGTTTTGGGCCCCTGGAAGCATGAAAATCACTTTAAACATGCTAATTTTAGCTCTAACACTGATGATCCACCTACAAATGTGAACTGACGTTCAAAAATAAAACATTTGAAAACGGACCATTTTCCACATTTCTGAAGCATGACGTAATGGGGGGGTGTTATCTCTTTTGTCGAAAATCAGCCGTTTTTGCTCTAACATTAAATGCCTCCAAATGGTATTTAATTAACTTCCCGAGCCCCTGGAAGCATGAAAATCCCTTTAAACATACTAATTTTAGCTCTAACACTGATGATCCACCTACAAATGTGAACTGACGTTCAAAAATAAAACATTTGAAAACGGACCATTTTCCACATTTCTGAAGCATGACGTAATGGGGGGTGTTATCTCTTTTGTCGAAAATCAGCCGTTTTTGCTCTAACATTAAATGCCTCCAAATGGTATTTAATTAACTTCCCGAGCCCCTGGAAGCATGAAAATCACTTTAAACATGCTAATTTTAGCTCTAACACTGATGATCCACCTACAAATGTGAACTGACGTTCAAAAATAAAACATTTGAAAACGGACCATTTTCCACATTTCTGAAGCATGACGTAATGGGGGGGTGTTATCTCTTTTGTGGAAAATCAGCCTTTTTTGCTCGAACATTAAATGCCTCCAAATGGTATTTAATTAACTTCCCGGGGTGAAGAAACCCTTTTTGAGAACTCAGAGTGAGTAAATTGGCCATTTTCATGCACTTTTAACCATTCCATAAATCTTGTGTTTTGGGCCCCTGGAAGCATGAAAATCACTTTAAACATGCTAATTTTAGCTCTAACACTGATGATCCACCTACAAATGTGAACTGACGTTCAAAAATAAAACATTTGAAAACGGACCATTTTCCACATTTCTGAAGCATGACGTAATGGGGGGGTGTTATCTCTTTTGTCGAAAATCCGCCGTTTTTGCTCTAACATTAAATGCCTCCAAATGGTATTTAATTAACTTCCCGGGGTGAAGAAACCCTTTTTGAGAACTCAGAGTGAGTAAATTGGCCATTTTCATGCACTTTTAACCATTCCATAAATCTTGTGTTTTGGGCCCCTGGAAGCATGAAAATCACTTTAAACATGCTAATTTTAGCTCTAACACTGATGATCCACCTACAAATGTGAACTGACGTTCAAAAATAAAACATTTGAAAACGGACCATTTTCCACATTTCTGAAGCATGACGTAATGGGGGGGTGTTATCTCTTTTGTCGAAAATCAGCCGTTTTTGCTCTAACATTAAATGCCTCCAAATGGTATTTAATTAACTTTCCGGGGTGAAGAAACCCTTTTTGAGAACTCAGAGTGAGTAAATTGGCCATTTTCATGCACTTTTAACCATTCCATAAATCTTGTGTTTTGGGCCCCTGGAAGCATGAAAATCACTTTAAACATGCTAATTTTAGCTCTAACACTGATGATCCACCTACAAATGTGAACTGACGTTCAAAAATAAAACATTTGAAAACGGACCATTTTCCACATTTCTGAAGCATGACGTAATGGGGGGGTGTTATCTCTTTTGTCGAAAATCAGCCGTTTTTGCTCTAACATTAAATGCCTCCAAATGGTATTTAATTAACTTCCCGGGGTGAAGAAACCCTTTTTGAGAACTCAGAGTGAGTAAATTGGCCATTTTCATGCACTTTTAACCATTCCAAAAATCTTGTGTTTTGGGCCACTGGAAGCATGAAAATCACTTTAAACATGCTAATTTTAGCTCTAACACTGATGATCCACCTACAAATGTGAACTGACGTTAAAAAAAAACCATTTGAAAACGGACCATTTCCACATTTCTGAAGCATGACGTAATGGGGGGGTGTTATCTCTTTTGTCGAAAATCAGCAGTTTTTGCTCGAACATTAAATGCCTCCAAATGGTATTTAATTAACTTCCCGAGCCCCTGGAAGCATGAAAATCACTTTAAACATGCTAATTTTAGCTCTAACACTGATGATCCACCTACAAATGTGAACTGACGTTCAAAAATAAAACATTTGAAAACGGACCATTTTCCACATTTCTGAAGCATGACGTAATGGGGGGGTGTTATCTCTTTTGTGGAAAATCAGCCTTTTTTGCTCGAACATTAAATGCCTCCAAATGGTATTTAATTAACTTCCCGGGGTGAAGAAACCCTTTTTGAGAACTCAGAGTGAGTAAATTGGCCATTTTCATGCACTTTTAACCATTCCATAAATCTTGTGTTTTGGGCCCCTGGAAGCATGAAAATCACTTTAAACATGCTAATTTTAGCTCTAACACTGATGATCCACCTACAAATGTGAACTGACGTTCAAAAATAAAACATTTGAAAACGGACCATTTTCCACATTTCTGAAGCATGACGTAATGGGGGGGTGTTATCTCTTTTGTCGAAAATCCGCCGTTTTTGCTCTAACATTAAATGCCTCCAAATGGTATTTAATTAACTTCCCGGGGTGAAGAAACCCTTTTTGAGAACTCAGAGTGAGTAAATTGGCCATTTTCATGCACTTTTAACCATTCCATAAATCTTGTGTTTTGGGCCCCTGGAAGCATGAAAATCACTTTAAACATGCTAATTTTAGCTCTAACACTGATGATCCACCTACAAATGTGAACTGACGTTCAAAAATAAAACATTTGAAAACGGACCATTTTCCACATTTCTGAAGCATGACGTAATGGGGCGGTGTTATCTCTTTTGTCGAAAATCAGCCGTTTTTGCTCGAACATTAAATGCCTCCAAATGGTATTTAATTAACTTCCCGGAGTGAAGAAACCCTTTTTGAGAACTCAGAGTGAGTAAATTGGCCATTTTCATGCACTTTTAACCATTCCATAAATCTTGTGTTTTGGGCCCCTGGAAGCATGAAAATCACTTTAAACATGCTAATTTTAGCTCTAACACTGATGATCCACCTACAAATGTGAACTGACGTTAAAAAAAAACCATTTGAAAACGGACCATTTTCCACATTTCTGAAGCATGACGTAATGGGGGGGTGTTATCTCTTTTGTCGAAAATCAGCAGTTTTTGCTCGAACATTAAATGCCTCCAAATGGTATTTAATTAACTTCCCGAGCCCCTGGAAGCATGAAAATCACTTTAAACAGGCTAATTTTAGCTCTAACACTGATGATCCACCTACAAATGTGAACTGACGTTCAAAAATAAAACATTTGAAAACGGACCATTTTCCACATTTCTGAAGCATGACGTAATGGGGGGGTGTTATCTCTTTTGTGGAAAATCAGCCTTTTTTGCTCGAACATTAAATGCCTCCAAATGGTATTTAATTAACTTCCCGGGGTGAAGAAACCCTTTTTGAGAACTCAGAGTGAGTAAATTGGCCATTTTCATGCACTTTTAACCATTCCATAAATCTTGTGTTTTGGGCCCCTGGAAGCATGAAAATCACTTTAAACATGCTAATTTTAGCTCTAACACTGATGATCCACCTACAAATGTGAACTGACGTTCAAAAATAAAACATTTGAAAACGGACCATTTTCCACATTTCTGAAGCATGACGTAATGGGGGGGTGTTATCTCTTTTGTCGAAAATCCGCCGTTTTTGCTCTAACATTAAATGCCTCCAAATGGTATTTAATTAACTTCCCGGGGTGAAGAAACCCTTTTTGAGAACTCAGAGTGAGTAAATTGGCCATTTTCATGCACTTTTAACCATTCCATAAATCTTGTGTTTTGGGCCCCTGGAAGCATGAAAATCACTTTAAACATGCTAATTTTAGCTCTAACACTGATGATCCACCTACAAATGTGAACTGACGTTCAAAAATAAAACATTTGAAAACGGACCATTTTCCACATTTCTGAAGCATGACGTAATGGGGGGGTGTTATCTCTTTTGTCGAAAATCAGCCGTTTTTGCTCGAACATTAAATGCCTCCAAATGGTATTTAATTAACTTCCCAAACCCCTGGAAGCATGAAAATCACTTTAAACATGCTAATTTTAGCTCTAACACTGATGATCCACCTACAAATGTGAACTGACGTTCAAAAATAAAACATTTGAAAACGGACCATTTTCCACATTTCTGAAGCATGACGTAATGGGGGGGTGTTATCTCTTTTGTCGAAAATCAGCCGTTTTTGCTCGAACATTAAATGCCTCCAAATGGTATTTAATTAACTTCCCGGGTGAAGAAACCCTTTTTGAGAACTCAGAGTGAGTAAATTGGCCATTTTCATGCACTTTTAACCATTCCATAAATCTTGTGTTTTGGGCCCCTGGAAGCATGAAAATCACTTTAAACATGCTAATTTTAGCTCTAACACTGATGATCCACCTACAAATGTGAACTGACGTTCAAAAATAAAACATTTGAAAACGGACCATTTTCCACATTTCTGAAGCATGACGTAATGGGGGGGTGTTATCTCTTTTGTCGAAAATCAGCCGTTTTTGCTCGAACATTAAATGCCTCCAAATGGTATTTAATTAACTTCCCGAGCCCCTGGAAGCATGAAAATCACTTTAAACATGCTAATTTTAGCTCTAACACTGATGATCCACCTACAAATGTGAACTGACGTTCAAAAATAAAACATTTGAAAACGGACCATTTTCCACATTTCTGAAGCATGACGTAATGGGGGGGTGTTATCTCTTTTGTCGAAAATCAGCCGTTTTTGCTCGAACATTAAATGCCTCCAAATGGTATTTAATTAACTTCCCGGGGTGAAGAAACCCTTTTTGAGAACTCAGAGTGAGTAAATTGGCCATTTTCATGCACTTTTAACCATTCCATAAATCTTGTGTTTTGGGCCCCTGGAAGCATGAAAATCACTTTAAACATGCTAATTTTAGCTCTAACACTGATGATCCACCTACAAATGTGAACTGACGTTCAAAAATAAAACATTTGAAAACGGACCATTTTCCACATTTCTGAAGCATGACGTAATGGGGGGATGTTATCTCTTTTGTCGAAAATCAGCCGTTTTTGCTCTAACATTAAATGCCTCCAAATGGTATTTAATTAACTTCCCGGGGTGAAGAAACCCTTTTTGAGAACTCAGAGTGAGTAAATTGGCCATTTTCATGCACTTTTAACCATTCCATAAATCTTGTGTTTTGGGCCCCTGGAAGCATGAAAATCACTTTAAACATGCTAATTTTAGCTCTAACACTGATGATCCACCTACAAATGTGAACTGACGTTCAAAAATAAAACATTTGAAAACGGACCATTTTCCACATTTCTGAAGCATGACGTAATGGGGGGGTGTTATCTCTTTTGTCGAAAATCAGCCGTTTTTGCTCTAACATTAAATGCCTCCAAATGGTATTTAATTAACTTCCCGAGCCCCTGGAAGCATGAAAATCCCTTTAAACATACTAATTTTAGCTCTAACACTGATGATCCACCTACAAATGTGAACTGACGTTCAAAAATAAAACATTTGAAAACGGACCATTTTCCACAGTTCTGAAGCATGACGTAATGGGGGGGTGTTATCTCTTTTGTCGAAAATCAGCCGTTTTTGCTCTAACATTAAATGCCTCCAAATGGTATTTAATTAACTTCCCGGGGTGAAGAAACCCTTTTTGAGAACTCAGAGTGAGTAAATTGGCCATTTTCATGCACTTTTAACCATTCCATAAATCTTGTGTTTTGGGCCCCTGGAAGCATGAAAATCACTTTAAACATGCTAATTTTAGCTCTAACACTGATGATCCACCTACAAATGTGAACTGACGTTCAAAAATAAAACATTTGAAAACGGACCATTTTCCACATTTCTGAAGCATGACGTAATGGGGGGGTGTTATCTCTTTTGTCGAAAATCAGCCGTTTTTGCTCTAACATTAAATGCCTCCAAATGGTATTTAATTAACTTCCCGGGGTGAAGAAACCCTTTTTGAGAACTCAGAGTGAGTAAATTGGCCATTTTCATGCACTTTTAACCATTCCATAAATCTTGTGTTTTGGGCCCCTGGAAGCATGAAAATCACTTTAAACATGCTAATTTTAGCTCTAACACTGATGATCCACCTACAAATGTGAACTGACGTTCAAAAATAAAACATTTGAAAACGGACCATTTTCCACATTTCTGAAGCATGACGTAATGGGGCGGTGTTATCTCTTTTGTCGAAAATCAGCCGTTTTTGCTCGAACATTAAATGCCTCCAAATGGTATTTAATTAACTTCCCGGAGTGAAGAAACCCTTTTTGAGAACTCAGAGTGAGTAAATTGGCCATTTTCATGCACTTTTAACCATTCCATAAATCTTGTGTTTTGGGCCCCTGGAAGCATGAAAATCACTTTAAACATGCTAATTTTAGCTCTAACACTGATGATCCACCTACAAATGTGAACTGACGTTCAAAAATAAAACATTTGAAAACGGACCATTTTCCACATTTCTGAAGCATGACGTAATGGGGGGGTGTTATCTCTTTTGTCGAAAATCAGCCGTTTTTGCTCTAACATTAAATGCCTCCAAATGGTATTTAATTAACTTTCCGGGGTGAAGAAACCCTTTTTGAGAACTCAGAGTGAGTAAATTGGCCATTTTCATGCACTTTTAACCATTCCATAAATCTTGTGTTTTGGGCCCCTGGAAGCATGAAAATCACTTTAAACATGCTAATTTTAGCTCTAACACTGATGATCCACCTACAAATGTCAACTGACGTTCAAAAATAAAACATTTGAAAACGGACCATTTTCCACATTTCTGAAGCATGACGTAATGGGGGGGTGTTATCTCTTTTGTCGAAAATCAGCCGTTTTTGCTCTAACATTAAATGCCTCCAAATGGTATTTAATTAACTTCCCGGGGTGAAGAAACCCTTTTTGAGAACTCAGAGTGAGTAAATTGGCCATTTTCATGCACTTTTAACCATTCCATAAATCTTGTGTTTTGGGCCCCTGGAAGCATGAAAATCACTTTAAACATGCTAATTTTAGCTCTAACACTGATGATCCACCTACAAATGTGAACTGACGTTCAAAAATAAAACATTTGAAAACGGACCATTTTCCACATTTCTGAAGCATGACGTAATGGGGGGGTGTTATCTCTTTTGTCGAAAATCAGCCGTTTTTGCTCGAACATTAAATGCCTCCAAATGGTATTTAATTAACTTCCCGGGGTGAAGAAACCCTTTTTGAGAACTCAGAGTGAGTAAATTGGCCATTTTCATGCACTTTTAACCATTCCATAAATATTGTGTTTTGGGCCCCCGGAAGCATGAAATTCACTTTAAACATGCTAATTTTAGCTCTAACACTGATGATCCACCTACAAATGTGAACTGACGTTCAAAAATAAAACATTTGAAAACGGACCATTTTCCACATTTCTGAAGCATGACGTAATGGGGGGTTGTTATCTCTTTTGTCGAAAATCAGCCGTTTTTGCTCTAACATTAAATGCCTCCAAATGGTATTTAATTAACTTCCCGAGCCCCTGGAAGCATGAAAATCACTTTAAACATGCTAATTTTAGCTCTAACACTGATGATCCACCTACAAATGTGAACTGACGTTCAAAAATAAAACATTTGAAAACGGACCATTTTCCACATTTCTGAAGCATGACGTAATGGGGGGGTGTTATCTCTTTTGTCGAAAATCAGCCGTTTTTGCTCGAATATTAAATGCCTCCAAATGGTATTTAATTAACTTCCCGGGGTGAAGAAACCCTTTTTGAGAACTCAGAGTGAGTAAATTGGCCATTTTCATGCACTTTTAACCATTCCATAAATCTTGTGTTTTGGGCCCCTGGAAGCATGAAAATCACTTTAAACATGCTAGTTTTAGCTCTAACACTGATGATCCACCTACAAATGTGAACTGACGTTCAAAAATAAAACATTTGAAAACGGACCATTTTCCACATTTCTGAAGCATGACGTAATGGGGGGGTGTTATCTCTTTTGTCGAAAATCAGCCGTTTTGCTCGAACATTAAATGCCTCCAAATGGTATTTAATTAACTTCCCGAGCCCCTGGAAGCATGAAAATCACTTTAAACATGCTAATTTTAGCTCTAACACTGATGATCCACCTACAAATGTGAACTGACGTTCAGAAATAAAACATTTGAAAACGGACCATTTTCCACATTTCTGAAGCATGACGTAATGGGGGGGTGTTATCTCTTTTGTCGAAAATCAGCCGTTTTTGCTCGAACATTAAATGCCTCCAAATGGTATTTAATTAACTTCCCGGGGTGAAGAAACCCTTTTTGAGAACTCAGAGTGAGTAAATTGGCCATTTTCATGCACTTTTAACCATTCCATAAATCTTGTGTTTTGGGCCCCTGGAAGCATGAAAATCACTTTAAACATGCTAATTTTAGCTCTAACACTGATGATCCACCTACAAATGTGAACTGACGTTCAAAAATGAAACATTTGAAAACGGACCATTTTCCACATTTCTGAAGCATGACGTAATGGGGGGGTGTTATCTCTTTTGTCGAAAATCAGCCGTTTTTGCTCGAACATTAAATGCCTCCAAATGGTATTTAATTAACTTCCCGAGCCCCTGGAAGCATGAAAATCTCTTTAAACATGCTAATTTTAGCTCTAACACTGATGATCCACCTACAAATGTGAACTGACGTTCAAAAATAAAACATTTGAAAACGGACCATTTTCCACATTTCTGAAGCATGACGTAATGGGGGGTGTTATCTCTTTTGTGGAAAATCAGCCGTTTTTGCTCGAACAATAAATGCCTCCAAATGGTATTTATTTCACTTCCCGAGCCCCTGGAAGCATGAAAATCACTTTAAACATGCTAATTTTAGCTCTAACACTGATGATCCACCTACAAATGTGAACTGACGTTCAAAAATAAAACATTTGAAAACGGACCATTTTCCACATTTCTGAAGCATGACGTAATGGGGGGGTGTTATCTCTTTTGTCGAAAATCAGCCGTTTTTGCTCAAACATTAAATGCCTCCAAATGGTATTTATTTCACTTCCCGAGCCCCTGGAAGCATGAAAATCACTTTAAACATGCTAATTTTAGCTCTAACACTGATGATCCACCTACAAATGTGAACTGACGTTCAAAAATAAAACATTTGAAAACGGACCATTTTCCACATTTCTGAAGCATGACGTAATGGGGGGGTGTTATCTCTTTTGTCGAAAATCAGCCGTTTTTGCTCGAACATTAAATGCCTCCAAATGGTATTTAATTAACTTCCCGAGCCCCTGGAAGCATGAAAATCACTTTAAACATGCTAATTTTAGCTCTAACACTGATGATCCACCTACAAATGTGAACTGACGTTCAAAAATAAAACATTTGAAAACGGACCATTTTCCACATTTCTGAAGCATGACGTAATGGGGGGGTGTTATCTCTTTTGTCGAAAATCAGCCGTTTTTGCTCGAACATTAAATTCCTCCAAATGGTATTTAATTAACTTCCCGAGCCCCTGGAAGCATGAAAATCACTTTAAACATGCTAATTTTAGCTCTAACACTGATGATCCACCTACAAATGTGAACTGACGTTCAAAAATAAAACATTTGAAAACGGACCATTTTCCACATTTCTGAAGCATGACGTAATGGGGGGGTGTTATCTCTTTTGTCGAAAATCAGCCGTTTTTGCTCTAACATTAAATGCCTCCAAATGGTATTTAATTAACTTCCCGAGCCCCTGGAAGCATGAAAATCACTTTAAACATGCTAATTTTAGCTCTAACACTGATGATCCACCTACAAATGTGAACTGACGTTCAAAAATAAAACATTTGAAAACGGACCATTTTCCACATTTCTGAAGCATGACGTAATGGGGGGGTGTTATCTCTTTTGTCGAAAATCGGCCGTTTTTGCTCGAACATTAAATGCCTCCAAATGGTATTTAATTAACTTCCCGAGCCCCTGGAAGCATGAAAATCACTTTAAACATGCTAATTTTAGCTCTAACACTGATGATCCACCTACAAATGTGAACTGACGTTCAAAAATAAAACATTTGAAAACGGACCATTTTCCACATTTCTGAAGCATGACGTAATGGGGGGGTGTTATCTCTTTTGTCGAAAATCAGCCGTTTTTGCTCGAACATTAAATGCCTCCAAATGGTATTTAATTAACTTCCCGAGCCCCTGGAAGCATGAAAATCACTTTAAACATGCTAATTTTAGCTCTAACACTGATGATCCACCTACAAATGTGAACTGACGTTCAAAAATAAAACATTTGAAAACGGACCATTTTCCACATTTCTGAAGCATGACGTAATGGGGGGGTGTTATCTCTTTTGTCGAAAATCAGCCGTTTTTGATCGAACATTAAATGCCTCCAAATGGTATTTAATTAACTTCCCGAGCCCCTGGAAGCATGAAAATCACTTTAAACATGCTAATTTTAGCTCTAACACTGATGATCCACCTACAAATGTGAACTGACGTTCAAAAATAAAACATTTGAAAACAGACCATTTTCCACATTTCTGAAGCATGACGTAATGGGGGGGTGTTAGCTCTTTCGTCGAAAATCAGCCGTTTTTGCTCGAACATTAAAATCCTCCAAATGGTATTTATTTCACTTCCCGGGTTGAAGAAACCCTTTTTGAGAACTCAGAGTGAGTAAATTGGCCATTTTCATGCACTTTTAACCATTCCATAAATCTTGTGTTTTGGGCCCCTGGAAGCATGAAAATCACTTTAAACATGCTAATTTTAGCTCTAACACTGATGATCCACCTACAAATGTGAACTGACGTTCAAAAATAAAACATTTGAAAACGGACCATTTTCCACATTTCTGAAGCATGACGTAATGGGGGGGTGTTATCTCTTTTGTCGAAAATCAGCCGTTTTTGCTCGAACATTAAATGCCTCCAAATGGTATTTATTTCACTTCCCGAGCCCCTGGAAGTATGAAAATCAATTTAAACATGCTAATTTTAGCTCTAACACTGATGATCCACCTACAAATGTGAACTGACGTTCAAAAATAAAACATTTGAAAACGGACCATTTTCCACATTTCTAAAGCATGACGTAATGGGGGGGTGTTAGCTCTTTTGTCGAAAATCAGCCGTTTTTGCTCGAACATTAAAATCCTCCAAATGGTATTTAATTAACTTCCCGGGGTGAAGAAACCCTTTTTGAGAACTCAGAGTGAGTAAATTGGCCATTTTCATGCACTTTTAACCATTCCATAAATCTTGTGTTTTGGGCCCCTGGAAGCATGAAAATCACTTTAAACATGCTAATTTTAGCTCTAACACTGATGATCCACCTACAAATGTGAACTGACGTTCAAAAATAAAACATTTGAAAACGGACCATTTTCCACATTTCTGAAGCATGACGTAATGGGGGGGTGTTATCTCTTTTGTCGAAAATCAGCCGTTTTTGCTTGAACATTAAATGCCTCCAAATGGTATTTAATTAACTTCCCGGGGTGAAGAAACCCTTTTTGAGAACTCAGAGTGAGTAAATTGGCCATTTTCATGCACTTTTAACCATTCCATAAATCTTGTGTTTTGGGCCCCTGGAAGCATGAAAATCACTTTAAACATGCTAATTTTAGCTCTAACACTGATGATCCACCTACAAATGTGAACTGACGTTCAAAAATAAAACATTTGAAAACGGACCATTTTCCACATTTCTGAAGCATGACGTAATGGGGGGGTGTTATCTCTTTTGTCGAAAATCAGCCGTTTTTGCTCGAACATTAAATGCCTCCAAATGGTATTTAATTAACTTCCCGGGGTGAAGAAACCCTTTTTGAGAACTCAGAGTGAGTAAATTGGCCATTTTCATGCACTTTTAACCATTCCATAAATCTTGTGTTTTGGGCCCCTGGAAGCATGAAAATCACTTTAAACATGCTAATTTTAGCTCTAACACTGATGATCCACCTACAAATGTGAACTGACGTTCAAAAATAAAACATTTGAAAACGGACCATTTTCCACATTTCTGAAGCATGACGTAATGGGGGGGTGTTATCTCTTTTGTCGAAAATCAGCCGTTTTTGCTCGAACATTAAATGCCTCCAAATGGTATTTAATTAACTTCCCGGGGTGAAGAAACCCTTTTTGAGAACTCAGAGTGAGTAAATTGGCCATTTTCATGCACTTTTAACCATTCCATAAATCTTGTGTTTTGGGCCCCTGGAAGCATGAAAATCACTTTAAACATGCTAATTTTAGCTCTAACACTGATGATCCACCTACAAATGTGAACTGACGTTCAAAAATAAAACATTTGAAAACGGACCATTTTCCACATTTCTGAAGCATGACGTAATGGGGGGGTGTTATCTCTTTTGTCGAAAATCAGCCGTTTTTGCTCAAACATTAAATGCCTCCAAATGGTATTTATTTCACTTCCCGAGCCCCTGGAAGCATGAAAATCACTTTAAACATGCTAATTTTAGCTCTAACACTGATGATCCACCTACAAATGTGAACTGACGTTCAAAAATAAAACATTTGAAAACGGACCATTTTCCACATTTCTGAAGCATGACGTAATGGGGGGGTGTTATCTCTTTTGTCGAAAATCAGCCGTTTTTGCTCGAACATTAAATGCCTCCAAATGGTATTTAATTAACTTCCCGAGCCCCTGGAAGCATGAAAATCACTTTAAACATGCTAATTTTAGCTCTAACACTGATGATCCACCTACAAATGTGAACTGACGTTCAAAAATAAAACATTTGAAAACGGACCATTTTCCACATTTCTGAAGCATGACGTAATGGGGGGGTGTTATCTCTTTTGTCGAAAATCAGCCGTTTTTGCTCGAACATTAAATTCCTCCAAATGGTATTTAATTAACTTCCCGAGCCCCTGGAAGCATGAAAATCACTTTAAACATGCTAATTTTAGCTCTAACACTGATGATCCACCTACAAATGTGAACTGACGTTCAAAAATAAAACATTTGAAAACGGACCATTTTCCACATTTCTGAAGCATGACGTAATGGGGGGGTGTTATCTCTTTTGTCGAAAATCAGCCGTTTTTGCTCTAACATTAAATGCCTCCAAATGGTATTTAATTAACTTCCCGAGCCCCTGGAAGCATGAAAATCACTTTAAACATGCTAATTTTAGCTCTAACACTGATGATCCACCTACAAATGTGAACTGACGTTCAAAAATAAAACATTTGAAAACGGACCATTTTCCACATTTCTGAAGCATGACGTAATGGGGGGGTGTTATCTCTTTTGTCGAAAATCGGCCGTTTTTGCTCTAACATTAAATGCCTCCAAATGGTATTTAATTAACTTCCCGGGGTGAAGAAACCCTTTTTGAGAACTCAGAGTGAGTAAATTGGCCATTTTCATGCACTTTTAACCATTCCATAAATCTTGTGTTTTGGGCCCCTGGAAGCATGAAAATCACTTTAGACATGCTAATTTTAGCTCTAACACTGATGATCCACCTACAAATGTGTACTGACGTTCAAAAATAAAACATTTGAAAACGGACCATTTTCCACATTTCTGAAGCATGACGTAATGGGGCGGTGTTATCTCTTTTGTCGAAAATCAGCCGTTTTTGCTCGAACATTAAATGCCTCCAAATGGTATTTAATTAACTTCCCGGAGTGAAGAAACCCTTTTTGAGAACTCAGAGTGAGTAAATTGGCCATTTTCATGCACTTTTAACCATTCCATAAATCTTGTGTTTTGGGCCCCTGGAAGCATGAAAATCACTTTAAACATGCTAATTTTAGCTCTAACACTGATGATCCACCTACAAATGTGAACTGACGTTCAAAAATAAAACATTTGAAAACGGACCATTTTCCACATTTCTGAAGCATGACGTAATGGGGGGGTGTTATCTCTTTTGTCGAAAATCAGCCGTTTTTGCTCGAACATTAAATGCCTCCAAATGGTATTTATTTCACTTCCCGAGCCCCTGGAAGTATGAAAATCAATTTAAACATGCTAATTTTAGCTCTAACACTGATGATCCACCTACAAATGTGAACTGACGTTCAAAAATAAAACATTTGAAAACGGACCATTTTCCACATTTCTAAAGCATGACGTAATGGGGGGGGTGTTAGCTCTTTCGTCGAAAATCAGCCGTTTTTGCTCGAACATTAAAATCCTCCAAATGGTATTTAATTAACTTCCCGGGGTGAAGAAACCCTTTTTGAGAACTCAGAGTGAGTAAATTGGCCATTTTCATGCACTTTTAACCATTCCATAAATCTTGTGTTTTGGGCCCCTGGAAGCATGAAAATCACTTTAAACATGCTAGTTTTAGCTCTAACACTGATGATCCACCTACAAATGTGAACTGACGTTCAAAAATAAAACATTTGAAAACGGACCATTTTCCACATTTCTGAAGCATGACGTAATGGGGGGGTGTTATCTCTTTTGTCGAAAATCAGCCGTTTTGCTCGAACATTAAATGCCTCCAAATGGTATTTAATTAACTTCCCGAGCCCCTGGAAGCATGAAAATCACTTTAAACATGCTAATTTTAGCTCTAACACTGATGATCCACCTACAAATGTGAACTGACGTTCAAAAATAAAACATTTGAAAACGGACCATTTTCCACATTTCTGAAGCATGACGTAATGGGGGGGTGTTATCTCTTTTGTCGAAAATCAGCCGTTTTTGCTCGAACATTAAATGCCTCCAAATGGTATTTAATTAACTTCCCGGGGTGAAGAAACCCTTTTTGAGAACTCAGAGTGAGTAAATTGGCCATTTTCATGCACTTTTAACCATTCCATAAATCTTGTGTTTTGGGCCCCTGGAAGCAAGAAAATCACTTTAAACATGCTAATTTTAGCTCTAACACTGATGATCCACCTACAAATGTGAACTGACGTTCAAAAATAAAACATTTGAAAACGGACCATTTTCCACATTTCTGAAGCATGACGTAATGGGGGGGTGTTATCTCTTTTGTCGAAAATCAGCCGTTTTTGCTCGAACATTAAATGCCTCCAAATGGTATTTATTTCACTTCCCGAGCCCCTGGAAGTATGAAAATCAATTTAAACATGCTAATTTTAGCTCTAACACTGATGATCCACCTACAAATGTGAACTGACGTTCAAAAATAAAACATTTGAAAACGGACCATTTTCCACATTTCTGAAGCATGACGTAATGGGGGGGTGTTATCTCTTTTGTCGAAAATCAGCCGTTTTTGCTCTAACATTAAATGCCTCCAAATGGTATTTAATTAACTTCCCGGGGTGAAGAAACCCTTTTTGAGAACTCAGAGTGAGTAAATTGGCCATTTTCATGCACTTTTAACCATTCCATAAATCTTGTGTTTTGGGCCCCTGGAAGCATGAAAATCACTTTAAACATGCTAATTTTAGCTCTAACACTGATGATCCACCTACAAATGTGAACTGACGTTCAAAAATAAAACATTTGAAAACGGACCATTTTCCACATTTCTGAAGCATGACGTAATGGGGGGGTGTTATCTCTTTTGTCGAAAATCAGCCGTTTTTGCTCTAACATTAAATGCCTCCAAATGGTATTTAATTAACTTCCCGGGGTGAAGAAACCCTTTTTGAGAACTCAGAGTGAGTAAATTGGCCATTTTCATGCACTTTTAACCATTCCATAAATCTTGTGTTTTGGGCCCCTGGAAGCATGAAAATCACTTTAAACATGCTAATTTTAGCTCTAACACTGATGATCCACCTACAAATGTGAACTGACGTTCAAAAATAAAACATTTGAAAACGGACCATTTTCCACATTTCTGAAGCATGACGTAATGGGGCGGTGTTATCTCTTTTGTCGAAAATCAGCCGTTTTTGCTCGAACATTAAATGCCTCCAAATGGTATTTAATTAACTTCCCGGAGTGAAGAAACCCTTTTTGAGAACTCAGAGTGAGTAAATTGGCCATTTTCATGCACTTTTAACCATTCCATAAATCTTGTGTTTTGGGCCCCTGGAAGCATGAAAATCACTTTAAACATGCTAATTTTAGCTCTAACACTGATGATCCACCTACAAATGTGAACTGACGTTCAAAAATAAAACATTTGAAAACGGACCATTTTCCACATTTCTGAAGCATGACGTAATGGGGGGGTGTTATCTCTTTTGTCGAAAATCAGCCGTTTTTGCTCTAACATTAAATGCCTCCAAATGGTATTTAATTAACTTTCCGGGGTGAAGAAACCCTTTTTGAGAACTCAGAGTGAGTAAATTGGCCATTTTCATGCACTTTTAACCATTCCATAAATCTTGTGTTTTGGGCCCCTGGAAGCATGAAAATCACTTTAAACATGCTAATTTTAGCTCTAACACTGATGATCCACCTACAAATGTCAACTGACGTTCAAAAATAAAACATTTGAAAACGGACCATTTTCCACATTTCTGAAGCATGACGTAATGGGGGGGTGTTATCTCTTTTGTCGAAAATCAGCCGTTTTTGCTCTAACATTAAATGCCTCCAAATGGTATTTAATTAACTTCCCGGGGTGAAGAAACCCTTTTTGAGAACTCAGAGTGAGTAAATTGGCCATTTTCATGCACTTTTAACCATTCCATAAATCTTGTGTTTTGGGCCCCTGGAAGCATGAAAATCACTTTAAACATGCTAATTTTAGCTCTAACACTGATGATCCACCTACAAATGTGAACTGACGTTCAAAAATAAAACATTTGAAAACGGACCATTTTCCACATTTCTGAAGCATGACGTAATGGGGGGGTGTTATCTCTTTTGTCGAAAATCAGCCGTTTTTGCTCGAACATTAAATGCCTCCAAATGGTATTTAATTAACTTCCCGGGGTGAAGAAACCCTTTTTGAGAACTCAGAGTGAGTAAATTGGCCATTTTCATGCACTTTTAACCATTCCATAAATATTGTGTTTTGGGCCCCCGGAAGCATGAAATTCACTTTAAACATGCTAATTTTAGCTCTAACACTGATGATCCACCTACAAATGTGAACTGACGTTCAAAAATAAAACATTTGAAAACGGACCATTTTCCACATTTCTGAAGCATGACGTAATGGGGGGTTGTTATCTCTTTTGTCGAAAATCAGCCGTTTTTGCTCTAACATTAAATGCCTCCAAATGGTATTTAATTAACTTCCCGAGCCCCTGGAAGCATGAAAATCACTTTAAACATGCTAATTTTAGCTCTAACACTGATGATCCACCTACAAATGTGAACTGACGTTCAAAAATAAAACATTTGAAAACGGACCATTTTCCACATTTCTGAAGCATGACGTAATGGGGGGGTGTTATCTCTTTTGTCGAAAATCAGCCGTTTTTGCTCGAATATTAAATGCCTCCAAATGGTATTTAATTAACTTCCCGGGGTGAAGAAACCCTTTTTGAGAACTCAGAGTGAGTAAATTGGCCATTTTCATGCACTTTTAACCATTCCATAAATCTTGTGTTTTGGGCCCCTGGAAGCATGAAAATCACTTTAAACATGCTAGTTTTAGCTCTAACACTGATGATCCACCTACAAATGTGAACTGACGTTCAAAAATAAAACATTTGAAAACGGACCATTTTCCACATTTCTGAAGCATGACGTAATGGGGGGGTGTTATCTCTTTTGTCGAAAATCAGCCGTTTTGCTCGAACATTAAATGCCTCCAAATGGTATTTAATTAACTTCCCGAGCCCCTGGAAGCATGAAAATCACTTTAAACATGCTAATTTTAGCTCTAACACTGATGATCCACCTACAAATGTGAACTGACGTTCAGAAATAAAACATTTGAAAACGGACCATTTTCCACATTTCTGAAGCATGACGTAATGGGGGGGTGTTATCTCTTTTGTCGAAAATCAGCCGTTTTTGCTCGAACATTAAATGCCTCCAAATGGTATTTAATTAACTTCCCGGGGTGAAGAAACCCTTTTTGAGAACTCAGAGTGAGTAAATTGGCCATTTTCATGCACTTTTAACCATTCCATAAATCTTGTGTTTTGGGCCCCTGGAAGCATGAAAATCACTTTAAACATGCTAATTTTAGCTCTAACACTGATGATCCACCTACAAATGTGAACTGACGTTCAAAAATGAAACATTTGAAAACGGACCATTTTCCACATTTCTGAAGCATGACGTAATGGGGGGGTGTTATCTCTTTTGTCGAAAATCAGCCGTTTTTGCTCGAACATTAAATGCCTCCAAATGGTATTTAATTAACTTCCCGAGCCCCTGGAAGCATGAAAATCACTTTAAACATGCTAATTTTAGCTCTAACACTGATGATCCACCTACAAATGTGAACTGACGTTCAAAAATAAAACATTTGAAAACGGACCATTTTCCACATTTCTGAAGCATGACGTAATGGGGGGGTGTTATCTCTTTTGTCGAAAATCAGCCGTTTTTGCTCTAACATTAAATGCCTCCAAATGGTATTTAATTAACTTCCCGGGGTGAAGAAACCCTTTTTGAGAACTCAGAGTGAGTAAATTGGCCATTTTCATGCACTTTTAACCATTCCATAAATCTTGTGTTTTGGGCCCCTGGAAGCATGAAAATCACTTTAAACATGCTAATTTTAGCTCTAACACTGATGATCCACCTACAAATGTGAACTGACGTTCAAAAATAAAACATTTGAAAACGGACCATTTTCCACATTTCTGAAGCATGACGTAATGGGGGGGTGTTATCTCTTTTGTCGAAAATCAGCCGTTTTTGCTCGAACATTAAATGCCTCCAAATGGTATTTAATTAACTTCCCGAGCCCCTGGAAGCATGAAAATCTCTTTAAACATGCTAATTTTAGCTCTAACACTGATGATCCACCTACAAATGTGAACTGACGTTCAAAAATAAAACATTTGAAAACGGACCATTTTCCACATTTCTGAAGCATGACGTAATGGGGGGTGTTATCTCTTTTGTGGAAAATCAGCCGTTTTTGCTCGAACAATAAATGCCTCCAAATGGTATTTATTTCACTTCCCGAGCCCCTGGAAGCATGAAAATCACTTTAAACATGCTAATTTTAGCTCTAACACTGATGATCCACCTACAAATGTGAACTGACGTTCAAAAATAAAACATTTGAAAACGGACCATTTTCCACATTTCTGAAGCATGACGTAATGGGGGGGTGTTATCTCTTTTGTCGAAAATCAGCCGTTTTTGCTCAAACATTAAATGCCTCCAAATGGTATTTATTTCACTTCCCGAGCCCCTGGAAGCATGAAAATCACTTTAAACATGCTAATTTTAGCTCTAACACTGATGATCCACCTACAAATGTGAACTGACGTTCAAAAATAAAACATTTGAAAACGGACCATTTTCCACATTTCTGAAGCATGACGTAATGGGGGGGTGTTATCTCTTTTGTCGAAAATCAGCCGTTTTTGCTCGAACATTAAATGCCTCCAAATGGTATTTAATTAACTTCCCGAGCCCCTGGAAGCATGAAAATCACTTTAAACATGCTAATTTTAGCTCTAACACTGATGATCCACCTACAAATGTGAACTGACGTTCAAAAATAAAACATTTGAAAACGGACCATTTTCCACATTTCTGAAGCATGACGTAATGGGGGGGTGTTATCTCTTTTGTCGAAAATCAGCCGTTTTTGCTCGAACATTAAATTCCTCCAAATGGTATTTAATTAACTTCCCGAGCCCCTGGAAGCATGAAAATCACTTTAAACATGCTAATTTTAGCTCTAACACTGATGATCCACCTACAAATGTGAACTGACGTTCAAAAATAAAACATTTGAAAACGGACCATTTTCCACATTTCTGAAGCATGACGTAATGGGGGGGTGTTATCTCTTTTGTCGAAAATCAGCCGTTTTTGCTCTAACATTAAATGCCTCCAAATGGTATTTAATTAACTTCCCGAGCCCCTGGAAGCATGAAAATCACTTTAAACATGCTAATTTTAGCTCTAACACTGATGATCCACCTACAAATGTGAACTGACGTTCAAAAATAAAACATTTGAAAACGGACCATTTTCCACATTTCTGAAGCATGACGTAATGGGGGGGTGTTATCTCTTTTGTCGAAAATCGGCCGTTTTTGCTCGAACATTAAATGCCTCCAAATGGTATTTAATTAACTTCCCGAGCCCCTGGAAGCATGAAAATCACTTTAAACATGCTAATTTTAGCTCTAACACTGATGATCCACCTACAAATGTGAACTGACGTTCAAAAATAAAACATTTGAAAACGGACCATTTTCCACATTTCTGAAGCATGACGTAATGGGGGGGTGTTATCTCTTTTGTCGAAAATCAGCCGTTTTTGCTCGAACATTAAATGCCTCCAAATGGTATTTAATTAACTTCCCGAGCCCCTGGAAGCATGAAAATCACTTTAAACATGCTAATTTTAGCTCTAACACTGATGATCCACCTACAAATGTGAACTGACGTTCAAAAATAAAACATTTGAAAACGGACCATTTTCCACATTTCTGAAGCATGACGTAATGGGGGGGTGTTATCTCTTTTGTCGAAAATCAGCCGTTTTTGATCGAACATTAAATGCCTCCAAATGGTATTTAATTAACTTCCCGAGCCCCTGGAAGCATGAAAATCACTTTAAACATGCTAATTTTAGCTCTAACACTGATGATCCACCTACAAATGTGAACTGACGTTCAAAAATAAAACATTTGAAAACAGACCATTTTCCACATTTCTGAAGCATGACGTAATGGGGGGGTGTTAGCTCTTTCGTCGAAAATCAGCCGTTTTTGCTCGAACATTAAAATCCTCCAAATGGTATTTATTTCACTTCCCGGGTTGAAGAAACCCTTTTTGAGAACTCAGAGTGAGTAAATTGGCCATTTTCATGCACTTTTAACCATTCCATAAATCTTGTGTTTTGGGCCCCTGGAAGCATGAAAATCACTTTAAACATGCTAATTTTAGCTCTAACACTGATGATCCACCTACAAATGTGAACTGACGTTCAAAAATAAAACATTTGAAAACGGACCATTTTCCACATTTCTGAAGCATGACGTAATGGGGGGGTGTTATCTCTTTTGTCGAAAATCAGCCGTTTTTGCTCGAACATTAAATGCCTCCAAATGGTATTTATTTCACTTCCCGAGCCCCTGGAAGTATGAAAATCAATTTAAACATGCTAATTTTAGCTCTAACACTGATGATCCACCTACAAATGTGAACTGACGTTCAAAAATAAAACATTTGAAAACGGACCATTTTCCACATTTCTAAAGCATGACGTAATGGGGGGGTGTTAGCTCTTTTGTCGAAAATCAGCCGTTTTTGCTCGAACATTAAAATCCTCCAAATGGTATTTAATTAACTTCCCGGGGTGAAGAAACCCTTTTTGAGAACTCAGAGTGAGTAAATTGGCCATTTTCATGCACTTTTAACCATTCCATAAATCTTGTGTTTTGGGCCCCTGGAAGCATGAAAATCACTTTAAACATGCTAATTTTAGCTCTAACACTGATGATCCACCTACAAATGTGAACTGACGTTCAAAAATAAAACATTTGAAAACGGACCATTTTCCACATTTCTGAAGCATGACGTAATGGGGGGGTGTTATCTCTTTTGTCGAAAATCAGCCGTTTTTGCTTGAACATTAAATGCCTCCAAATGGTATTTAATTAACTTCCCGGGGTGAAGAAACCCTTTTTGAGAACTCAGAGTGAGTAAATTGGCCATTTTCATGCACTTTTAACCATTCCATAAATCTTGTGTTTTGGGCCCCTGGAAGCATGAAAATCACTTTAAACATGCTAATTTTAGCTCTAACACTGATGATCCACCTACAAATGTGAACTGACGTTCAAAAATAAAACATTTGAAAACGGACCATTTTCCACATTTCTGAAGCATGACGTAATGGGGGGGTGTTATCTCTTTTGTCGAAAATCAGCCGTTTTTGCTCGAACATTAAATGCCTCCAAATGGTATTTAATTAACTTCCCGGGGTGAAGAAACCCTTTTTGAGAACTCAGAGTGAGTAAATTGGCCATTTTCATGCACTTTTAACCATTCCATAAATCTTGTGTTTTGGGCCCCTGGAAGCATGAAAATCACTTTAAACATGCTAATTTTAGCTCTAACACTGATGATCCACCTACAAATGTGAACTGACGTTCAAAAATAAAACATTTGAAAACGGACCATTTTCCACATTTCTGAAGCATGACGTAATGGGGGGGTGTTATCTCTTTTGTCGAAAATCAGCCGTTTTTGCTCGAACATTAAATGCCTCCAAATGGTATTTAATTAACTTCCCGGGGTGAAGAAACCCTTTTTGAGAACTCAGAGTGAGTAAATTGGCCATTTTCATGCACTTTTAACCATTCCATAAATCTTGTGTTTTGGGCCCCTGGAAGCATGAAAATCACTTTAAACATGCTAATTTTAGCTCTAACACTGATGATCCACCTACAAATGTGAACTGACGTTCAAAAATAAAACATTTGAAAACGGACCATTTTCCACATTTCTGAAGCATGACGTAATGGGGGGGTGTTATCTCTTTTGTCGAAAATCAGCCGTTTTTGCTCGAACATTAAATGCCTCCAAATGGTATTTATTTCACTTCCCGAGCCCCTGGAAGTATGAAAATCAATTTAAACATGCTAATTTTAGCTCTAACACTGATGATCCACCTACAAATGTGAACTGACGTTCAAAAATAAAACATTTGAAAACGGACCATTTTCCACATTTCTAAAGCATGACGTAATGGGGGGGGTGTTAGCTCTTTCGTCGAAAATCAGCCGTTTTTGCTCGAACATTAAAATCCTCCAAATGGTATTTAATTAACTTCCCGGGGTGAAGAAACCCTTTTTGAGAACTCAGAGTGAGTAAATTGGCCATTTTCATGCACTTTTAACCATTCCATAAATCTTGTGTTTTGGGCCCCTGGAAGCATGAAAATCACTTTAAACATGCTAGTTTTAGCTCTAACACTGATGATCCACCTACAAATGTGAACTGACGTTCAAAAATAAAACATTTGAAAACGGACCATTTTCCACATTTCTGAAGCATGACGTAATGGGGGGGTGTTATCTCTTTTGTCGAAAATCAGCCGTTTTGCTCGAACATTAAATGCCTCCAAATGGTATTTAATTAACTTCCCGAGCCCCTGGAAGCATGAAAATCACTTTAAACATGCTAATTTTAGCTCTAACACTGATGATCCACCTACAAATGTGAACTGACGTTCAAAAATAAAACATTTGAAAACGGACCATTTTCCACATTTCTGAAGCATGACGTAATGGGGGGGTGTTATCTCTTTTGTCGAAAATCAGCCGTTTTTGCTCGAACATTAAATGCCTCCAAATGGTATTTAATTAACTTCCCGGGGTGAAGAAACCCTTTTTGAGAACTCAGAGTGAGTAAATTGGCCATTTTCATGCACTTTTAACCATTCCATAAATCTTGTGTTTTGGGCCCCTGGAAGCATGAAAATCACTTTAAACATGCTAATTTTAGCTCTAACACTGATGATCCACCTACAAATGTGAACTGACGTTCAAAAATGAAACATTTGAAAACGGACCATTTTCCACATTTCTGAAGCATGACGTAATGGGGGGTTTTATCTCTTTTGTCGAAAATCAGCCGTTTTTGCTCGAACATTAAATGCCTCCAAATGGTATTTAATTAACTTCCCGAGCCCCTGGAAGCATGAAAATCACTTTAAACATGCTAATTTTAGCTCTAACACTGATGATCCACCTACAAATGTGAACTGACGTTCAAAAATAAAACATTTGAAAACGGACCATTTTCCACATTTCTGAAGCATGACGTAATGGGGGGGTGTTATCTCTTTTGTCGAAAATCAGCCGTTTTTGCTCTAACATTAAATGCCTCCAAATGGTATTTAATTAACTTCCCGGGGTGAAGAAACCCTTTTTGAGAACTCAGAGTGAGTAAATTGGCCATTTTCATGCACTTTTAACCATTCCATAAATCTTGTGTTTTGGGCCCCTGGAAGCATGAAAATCACTTTAAACATGCTAATTTTAGCTCTAACACTGATGATCCACCTACAAATGTGAACTGACGTTCAAAAATAAAACATTTGAAAACGGACCATTTTCCACATTTCTGAAGCATGACGTAATGGGGGGGTGTTATCTCTTTTGTCGAAAATCAGCCGTTTTTGCTCGAACATTAAATGCCTCCAAATGGTATTTAATTAACTTCCCGAGCCCCTGGAAGCATGAAAATCTCTTTAAACATGCTAATTTTAGCTCTAACACTGATGATCCACCTACAAATGTGAACTGACGTTCAAAAATAAAACATTTGAAAACGGACCATTTTCCACATTTCTGAAGCATGACGTAATGGGGGGGTGTTATCTCTTTTGTGGAAAATCAGCCGTTTTTGCTCGAACAATAAATGCCTCCAAATGGTATTTATTTCACTTCCCGAGCCCCTGGAAGCATGAAAATCACTTTAAACATGCTAATTTTAGCTCTAACACTGATGATCCACCTACAAATGTGAACTGACGTTCAAAAATAAAACATTTGAAAACGGACCATTTTCCACATTTCTGAAGCATGACGTAATGGGGGGGTGTTATCTCTTTTGTCGAAAATCAGCCGTTTTTGCTCAAACATTAAATGCCTCCAAATGGTATTTATTTCACTTCCCGAGCCCCTGGAAGCATGAAAATCACTTTAAACATGCTAATTTTAGCTCTAACACTGATGATCCACCTACAAATGTGAACTGACGTTCAAAAATAAAACATTTGAAAACGGACCATTTTCCACATTTCTGAAGCATGACGTAATGGGGGGGTGTTATCTCTTTTGTCGAAAATCAGCCGTTTTTGCTCTAACATTAAATGCCTCCAAATGGTATTTAATTAACTTCCCGAGCCCCTGGAAGCATGAAAATCACTTTAAACATGCTAATTTTAGCTCTAACACTGATGATCCACCTACAAATGTGAACTGACGTTCAAAAATAAAACATTTGAAAACGGACCATTTTCCACATTTCTGAAGCATGACGTAATGGGGGGGTGTTATCTCTTTTGTCGAAAATCGGCCGTTTTTGCTCGAACATTAAATGCCTCCAAATGGTATTTAATTAACTTCCCGAGCCCCTGGAAGCATGAAAATCACTTTAAACATGCTAATTTTAGCTCTAACACTGATGATCCACCTACAAATGTGAACTGACGTTCAAAAATAAAACATTTGAAAACGGACCATTTTCCACATTTCTGAAGCATGACGTAATGGGGGGGTGTTATCTCTTTTGTCGAAAATCAGCCGTTTTTGCTCGAACATTAAATGCCTCCAAATGGTATTTAATTAACTTCCCGAGCCCCTGGAAGCATGAAAATCACTTTAAACATGCTAATTTTAGCTCTAACACTGATGATCCACCTACAAATGTGAACTGACGTTCAAAAATAAAACATTTGAAAACGGACCATTTTCCACATTTCTAAAGCATGACGTAATGGGGGGGTGTTAGCTCTTTCGTCGAAAATCAGCCGTTTTTGCTCGAACATTAAAATCCTCCAAATGGTATTTAATTAACTTCCCGGGGTGAAGAAACCCTTTTTGAGAACTCAGAGTGAGTAAATTGGCCATTTTCATGCACTTTTAACCATTCCATAAATCTTGTGTTTTGGGCCCCTGGAAGCATGAAAATCACTTTAAACATGCTAATTTTAGCTCTAACACTGATGATCCACCTACAAATGTGAACTGACGTTCAAAAATAAAACATTTGAAAACGGACCATTTTCCACATTTCTGAAGCATGACGTAATGGGGGGGTGTTATCTCTTTTGTCGAAAATCAGCCGTTTTTGCTTGAACATTAAATGCCTCCAAATGGTATTTAATTAACTTCCCGGGGTGAAGAAACCCTTTTTGAGAACTCAGAGTGAGTAAATTGGCCATTTTCATGCACTTTTAACCATTCCATAAATCTTGTGTTTTGGGCCCCTGGAAGCATGAAAATCACTTTAAACATGCTAATTTTAGCTCTAACACTGATGATCCACCTACAAATGTGAACTGACGTTCAAAAATAAAACATTTGAAAACGGACCATTTTCCACATTTCTGAAGCATGACGTAATGGGGGGGTGTTATCTCTTTTGTCGAAAATCAGCCGTTTTTGCTCGAACATTAAATGCCTCCAAATGGTATTTAATTAACTTCCCGGGGTGAAGAAACCCTTTTTGAGAACTCAGAGTGAGTAAATTGGCCATTTTCATGCACTTTTAACCATTCCATAAATCTTGTGTTTTGGGCCCCTGGAAGCATGAAAATCACTTTAAACATGCTAATTTTAGCTCTAACACTGATGATCCACCTACAAATGTGAACTGACGTTCAAAAATAAAACATTTGAAAACGGACCATTTTCCACATTTCTGAAGCATGACGTAATGGGGGGGTGTTATCTCTTTTGTCGAAAATCAGCCGTTTTTGCTCGAACATTAAATGCCTCCAAATGGTATTTAATTAACTTCCCGGGGTGAAGAAACCCTTTTTGAGAACTCAGAGTGAGTAAATTGGCCATTTTCATGCACTTTTAACCATTCCATAAATCTTGTGTTTTGGGCCCCTGGAAGCATGAAAATCACTTTAAACATGCTAATTTTAGCTCTAACACTGATGATCCACCTACAAATGTGAACTGACGTTCAAAAATAAAACATTTGAAAACGGACCATTTTCCACATTTCTGAAGCATGACATAATGGGGGGGTGTTATCTCTTTTGTCGAAAATCAGCCGTTTTTGCTCGAACATTAAATGCCTCCAAATGGTATTTAATTAACTTTCCGCGGGGAAGAAACCCTTTTTGAGAACTCAGAGTGAGTAAATTGGCCATTTTCATGCACTTTTAACCATTCCATAAATCTTGTGTTTTGGGCCCCTGGAAGCATGAAAATCACTTTAAACATGCTAATTTTAGCTCTAACACTGATGATCCACCTACAAATGTGAACTGACGTTCAAAAATAAAACATTTGAAAACGGACCATTTTCCACATTTCTGAAGCATGACGTAATGGGGGGGGTGTTATCTCTTTTGTCGAAAATCAGCCGTTTTTGCTCTAACATTAAATGCCTCCAAATGGTATTTAATTAACTTCCCGAGCCCCTGGAAGCATGAAAATCACTTTAAACATGCTAATTTTAGCTCTAACACTGATGATCCACCTACAAATGTGAACTGACGTTCAAAAATAAAACATTTGAAAACGGACCATTTTCCACATTTCTGAAGGATGACGTAATGGGGGGGTGTTATCTCTTTTGTCGAAAATCAGCCGTTTTTGCTCGAATATTAAATGCCTCCAAATGGTATTTAATTAACTTCCCGGGGTGAAGAAACCCTTTTTGAGAACTCAGAGTGAGTAAATTGGCCATTTTCATGCACTTTTACCCATTCCATAAATCTTGTGTTTTGGGCCCCTGGAAGCATGAAAATCACTTTAAACATGCTAATTTTAGCTCTAACACTGATGATCCACCTACAAATGTGAACTGACGTTCAAAAATAAAACATTTGAAAACGGACCATTTTCCACATTTCTGAAGCATGACGTAATGGGGGGGTGTTATCTCTTTTGTCGAAAATCAGCCGTTTTTGCTCGAACATTAAATGCCTCCAAATGGTATTTAATTAACTTCCCGATCCCCTGGAAGCATGAAAATCACTTTAAACATGCTAATTTTAGCTCTAACACTGATGATCCACCTACAAATGTGAACTGACGTTCAAAAATAAAACATTTGAAAACTGACCATTTTCCACATTTCTGAAGCATGACGTAATGGGGGGGTGTTATCTCTTTTGTGGAAAATCAGCCGTTTTTGCTCGAACATTAAATGCCTCCAAATGGTATTTATTTCACTTCCCGAGCCCCTGGAAGCATGAAAATCACTTTAAACATGCTAATTTTAGCTCTAACACTGATGATCCACCTACAAATGTGAACTGACGTTCAAAAATAAAACATTTGAAAACGGACCATTTTCCACATTTCTAAAGCATGACGTAATGGGGGGGTGTTAGCTCTTTCGTCGAAAATCAGCCGTTTTTGCTCGAACATTAAAATCCTCCAAATGGTATTTAATTAACTTCCCGGGGTGAAGAAACCCTTTTTGAGAACTCAGAGTGAGTAAATTGGCCATTTTCATGCACTTTTAACCATTCCATAAATCTTGTGTTTTGGGCCCCTGGAAGCATGAAAATCACTTTAAACATGCTAATTTTAGCTCTAACACTGATGATCCACCTACAAATGTGAACTGACGTTCAAAAATAAAACATTTGAAAACGGACCATTTTCCACATTTCTGAAGCATGACGTAATGGGGGGGTGTTATCTCTTTTGTCGAAAATCAGCCGTTTTTGCTTGAACATTAAATGCCTCCAAATGGTATTTAATTAACTTCCCGGGGTGAAGAAACCCTTTTTGAGAACTCAGAGTGAGTAAATTGGCCATTTTCATGCACTTTTAACCATTCCATAAATCTTGTGTTTTGGGCCCCTGGAAGCATGAAAATCACTTTAAACATGCTAATTTTAGCTCTAACACTGATGATCCACCTACAAATGTGAACTGACGTTCAAAAATAAAACATTTGAAAACGGACCATTTTCCACATTTCTGAAGCATGACGTAATGGGGGGGTGTTATCTCTTTTGTCGAAAATCAGCCGTTTTTGCTCGAACATTAAATGCCTCCAAATGGTATTTAATTAACTTCCCGGGGTGAAGAAACCCTTTTTGAGAACTCAGAGTGAGTAAATTGGCCATTTTCATGCACTTTTAACCATTCCATAAATCTTGTGTTTTGGGCCCCTGGAAGCATGAAAATCACTTTAAACATGCTAATTTTAGCTCTAACACTGATGATCCACCTACAAATGTGAACTGACGTTCAAAAATAAAACATTTGAAAACGGACCATTTTCCACATTTCTGAAGCATGACGTAATGGGGGGGTGTTATCTCTTTTGTCGAAAATCAGCCGTTTTTGCTCGAACATTAAATGCCTCCAAATGGTATTTAATTAACTTCCCGGGGTGAAGAAACCCTTTTTGAGAACTCAGAGTGAGTAAATTGGCCATTTTCATGCACTTTTAACCATTCCATAAATCTTGTGTTTTGGGCCCCTGGAAGCATGAAAATCACTTTAAACATGCTAATTTTAGCTCTAACACTGATGATCCACCTACAAATGTGAACTGACGTTCAAAAATAAAACATTTGAAAACGGACCATTTTCCACATTTCTGAAGCATGACGTAATGGGGGGGTGTTATCTCTTTTGTCGAAAATCAGCCGTTTTTGCTCGAACATTAAATGCCTCCAAATGGTATTTAATTAACTTCCCGGGGTGAAGAAACCCTTTTTGAGAACTCAGAGTGAGTAAATTGGCCATTTTCATGCACTTTTAACCATTCCATAAATCTTGTGTTTTGGGCCCCTGGAAGCATGAAAATCACTTTAAACATGCTAATTTTAGCTCTAACACTGATGATCCACCTACAAATGTGAACTGACGTTCAAAAATAAAACATTTGAAAACGGACCATTTTCCACATTTCTGAAGCATGACGTAATGGGGGGGTGTTATCTCTTTTGTCGAAAATCAGCCGTTTTTGCTCGAACATTAAATGCCTCCAAATGGTATTTAATTAACTTCCCGAGCCCCTGGAAGCATGAAAATCACTTTAAACATGCTAATTTTAGCTCTAACACTGATGATCCACCTACAAATGTGAACTGACGTTCAAAAATAAAACATTTGAAAACAGACCATTTTCCACATTTCTGAAGCATGACGTAATGGGGGGGTGTTAGCTCTTTCGTCGAAAATCAGCCGTTTTTGCTCGAACATTAAAATCCTCCAAATGGTATTTATTTCACTTCCCGGGTTGAAGAAACCCTTTTTGAGAACTCAGAGTGAGTAAATTGGCCATTTTCATGCACTTTTAACCATTCCATAAATCTTGTGTTTTGGGCCCCTGGAAGCATGAAAATCACTTTAAACATGCTAATTTTAGCTCTAACACTGATGATCCACCTACAAATGTGAACTGACGTTCAAAAATAAAACATTTGAAAACGGACCATTTTCCACATTTCTGAAGCATGACGTAATGGGGGGGTGTTATCTCTTTTGTCGAAAATCAGCCGTTTTTGCTCGAACATTAAATGCCTCCAAATGGTATTTATTTCACTTCCCGAGCCCCTGGAAGTATGAAAATCAATTTAAACATGCTAATTTTAGCTCTAACACTGATGATCCACCTACAAATGTGAACTGACGTTCAAAAATAAAACATTTGAAAACGGACCATTTTCCACATTTCTAAAGCATGACGTAATGGGGGGGTGTTAGCTCTTTCGTCGAAAATCAGCCGTTTTTGCTCGAACATTAAAATCCTCCAAATGGTATTTAATTAACTTCCCGGGGTGAAGAAACCCTTTTTGAGAACTCAGAGTGAGTAAATTGGCCATTTTCATGCACTTTTAACCATTCCATAAATCTTGTGTTTTGGGCCCCTGGAAGCATGAAAATCACATTAAACATGCTAATTTTAGCTCTAACACTGATGATCCACCTACAAATGTGAACTGACGTTCAAAAATAAAACATTTGAAAACGGACCATTTTCCACATTTCTGAAGCATGACGTAATGGGGGGGTGTTATCTCTTTTGTCGAAAATCAGCCGTTTTTGCTTGAACATTAAATGCCTCCAAATGGTATTTAATTAACTTCCCGGGGTGAAGAAACCCTTTTTGAGAACTCAGAGTGAGTAAATTGGCCATTTTCATGCACTTTTAACCATTCCATAAATCTTGTGTTTTGGGCCCCTGGAAGCATGAAAATCACTTTAAACATGCTAATTTTAGCTCTAACACTGATGATCCACCTACAAATGTGAACTGACGTTCAAAAATAAAACATTTGAAAACGGACCATTTTCCACATTTCTGAAGCATGACGTAATGGGGGGGTGTTATCTCTTTTGTCGAAAATCAGCCGTTTTTGCTCGAACATTAAATGCCTCCAAATGGTATTTAATTAACTTCCCGGGGTGAAGAAACCCTTTTTGAGAACTCAGAGTGAGTAAATTGGCCATTTTCATGCACTTTTAACCATTCCATAAATCTTGTGTTTTGGGCCCCTGGAAGCATGAAAATCACTTTAAACATGCTAATTTTAGCTCTAACACTGATGATCCACCTACAAATGTGAACTGACGTTCAAAAATAAAACATTTGAAAACGGACCATTTTCCACATTTCTGAAGCATGACGTAATGGGGGGGTGTTATCTCTTTTGTCGAAAATCAGCCGTTTTTGCTCGAACATTAAATGCCTCCAAATGGTATTTAATTAACTTCCCGGGGTGAAGAAACCCTTTTTGAGAACTCAGAGTGAGTAAATTGGCCATTTTCATGCACTTTTAACCATTCCATAAATCTTGTGTTTTGGGCCCCTGGAAGCATGAAAATCACTTTAAACATGCTAATTTTAGCTCTAACACTGATGATCCACCTACAAATGTGAACTGACGTTCAAAAATAAAACATTTGAAAACGGACCATTTTCCACATTTCTGAAGCATGACGTAATGGGGGGGTGTTATCTCTTTTGTCGAAAATCAGCCGTTTTTGCTCGAACATTAAATGCCTCCAAATGGTATTTAATTAACTTCCCGGGGTGAAGAAACCCTTTTTGAGAACTCAGAGTGAGTAAATTGGCCATTTTCATGCACTTTTAACCATTCCATAAATCTTGTGTTTTGGGCCCCTGGAAGCATGAAAATCACTTTAAACATGCTAATTTTAGCTCTAACACTGATGATCCACCTACAAATGTGAACTGACGTTCAAAAATAAAACATTTGAAAACGGACCATTTTCCACATTTCTGAAGCATGACGTAATGGGGGGGTGTTATCTCTTTTGTCGAAAATCAGCCGTTTTTGCTCGAACATTAAATGCCTCCAAATGGTATTTAATTAACTTTCCGCGGGGAAGAAACCCTTTTTGAGAACTCAGAGTGAGTAAATTGGCCATTTTCATGCACTTTTAACCATTCCATAAATCTTGTGTTTTGGGCCCCTGGAAGCATGAAAATCACTTTAAACATGCTAATTTTAGCTCTAACACTGATGATCCACCTACAAATGTGAACTGACGTTCAAAAATAAAACATTTGAAAACGGACCATTTTCCACATTTCTGAAGCATGACGTAATGGGGGGGGTGTTATCTCTTTTGTCGAAAATCAGCCGTTTTTGCTCTAACATTAAATGCCTCCAAATGGTATTTAATTAACTTCCCGAGCCCCTGGAAGCATGAAAATCACTTTAAACATGCTAATTTTAGCTCTAACACTGATGATCCACCTACAAATGTGAACTGACGTTCAAAAATAAAACATTTGAAAACGGACCATTTTCCACATTTCTGAAGGATGACGTAATGGGGGGGTGTTATCTCTTTTGTCGAAAATCAGCCGTTTTTGCTCGAATATTAAATGCCTCCAAATGGTATTTAATTAACTTCCCGGGGTGAAGAAACCCTTTTTGAGAACTCAGAGTGAGTAAATTGGCCATTTTCATGCACTTTTACCCATTCCATAAATCTTGTGTTTTGGGCCCCTGGAAGCATGAAAATCACTTTAAACATGCTAATTTTAGCTCTAACACTGATGATCCACCTACAAATGTGAACTGACGTTCAAAAATAAAACATTTGAAAACGGACCATTTTCCACATTTCTGAAGCATGACGTAATGGGGGGGTGTTATCTCTTTTGTCGAAAATCAGCCGTTTTTGCTCGAACATTAAATGCCTCCAAATGGTATTTAATTAACTTCCCGATCCCCTGGAAGCATGAAAATCACTTTAAACATGCTAATTTTAGCTCTAACACTGATGATCCACCTACAAATGTGAACTGACGTTCAAAAATAAAACATTTGAAAACTGACCATTTTCCACATTTCTGAAGCATGACGTAATGGGGGGGTGTTATCTCTTTTGTGGAAAATCAGCCGTTTTTGCTCGAACATTAAATGCCTCCAAATGGTATTTATTTCACTTCCCGAGCCCCTGGAAGCATGAAAATCACTTTAAACATGCTAATTTTAGCTCTAACACTGATGATCCACCTACAAATGTGAACTGACGTTCAAAAATAAAACATTTGAAAACGGACCATTTTCCACATTTCTAAAGCATGACGTAATGGGGGGGTGTTAGCTCTTTCGTCGAAAATCAGCCGTTTTTGCTCGAACATTAAAATCCTCCAAATGGTATTTAATTAACTTCCCGGGGTGAAGAAACCCTTTTTGAGAACTCAGAGTGAGTAAATTGGCCATTTTCATGCACTTTTAACCATTCCATAAATCTTGTGTTTTGGGCCCCTGGAAGCATGAAAATCACTTTAAACATGCTAATTTTAGCTCTAACACTGATGATCCACCTACAAATGTGAACTGACGTTCAAAAATAAAACATTTGAAAACGGACCATTTTCCACATTTCTGAAGCATGACGTAATGGGGGGGTGTTATCTCTTTTGTCGAAAATCAGCCGTTTTTGCTTGAACATTAAATGCCCCCAAATGGTATTTAATTAACTTCCCGGGGTGAAGAAACCCTTTTTGAGAACTCAGAGTGAGTAAATTGGCCATTTTCATGCACTTTTAACCATTCCATAAATCTTGTGTTTTGGGCCCCTGGAAGCATGAAAATCACTTTAAACATGCTAATTTTAGCTCTAACACTGATGATCCACCTACAAATGTGAACTGACGTTCAAAAATAAAACATTTGAAAACGGACCATTTTCCACATTTCTGAAGCATGACGTAATGGGGGGGTGTTATCTCTTTTGTCGAAAATCAGCCGTTTTTGCTCGAACATTAAATGCCTCCAAATGGTATTTAATTAACTTCCCGGGGTGAAGAAACCCTTTTTGAGAACTCAGAGTGAGTAAATTGGCCATTTTCATGCACTTTTAACCATTCCATAAATCTTGTGTTTTGGGCCCCTGGAAGCATGAAAATCACTTTAAACATGCTAATTTTAGCTCTAACACTGATGATCCACCTACAAATGTGAACTGACGTTCAAAAATAAAACATTTGAAAACTGACCATTTTCCACATTTCTGAAGCATGACGTAATGGGGGGGTGTTATCTCTTTTGTGGAAAATCAGCCGTTTTTGCTCGAACATTAAATGCCTCCAAATGGTATTTATTTCACTTCCCGAGCCCCTGGAAGCATGAAAATCACTTTAAACATGCTAATTTTAGCTCTAACACTGATGATCCACCTACAAATGTGAACTGACGTTCAAAAATAAAACATTTGAAAACGGACCATTTTCCACATTTCTAAAGCATGACGTAATGGGGGGGTGTTAGCTCTTTCGTCGAAAATCAGCCGTTTTTGCTCGAACATTAAAATCCTCCAAATGGTATTTAATTAACTTCCCGGGGTGAAGAAACCCTTTTTGAGAACTCAGAGTGAGTAAATTGGCCATTTTCATGCACTTTTAACCATTCCATAAATCTTGTGTTTTGGGCCCCTGGAAGCATGAAAATCACTTTAAACATGCTAATTTTAGCTCTAACACTGATGATCCACCTACAAATGTGAACTGACGTTCAAAAATAAAACATTTGAAAACGGACCATTTTCCACATTTCTGAAGCATGACGTAATGGGGGGGTGTTATCTCTTTTGTCGAAAATCAGCCGTTTTTGCTTGAACATTAAATGCCCCCAAATGGTATTTAATTAACTTCCCGGGGTGAAGAAACCCTTTTTGAGAACTCAGAGTGAGTAAATTGGCCATTTTCATGCACTTTTAACCATTCCATAAATCTTGTGTTTTGGGCCCCTGGAAGCATGAAAATCACTTTAAACATGCTAATTTTAGCTCTAACACTGATGATCCACCTACAAATGTGAACTGACGTTCAAAAATAAAACATTTGAAAACGGACCATTTTCCACATTTCTGAAGCATGACGTAATGGGGGGGTGTTATCTCTTTTGTCGAAAATCAGCCGTTTTTGCTCGAACATTAAATGCCTCCAAATGGTATTTAATTAACTTCCCGGGGTGAAGAAACCCTTTTTGAGAACTCAGAGTGAGTAAATTGGCCATTTTCATGCACTTTTAACCATTCCATAAATCTTGTGTTTTGGGCCCCTGGAAGCATGAAAATCACTTTAAACATGCTAATTTTAGCTCTAACACTGATGATCCACCTACAAATGTGAACTGACGTTCAAAAATAAAACATTTGAAAACGGACCATTTTCCACATTTCTGAAGCATGACGTAATGGGGGGGTGTTATCTCTTTTGTCGAAAATCAGCCGTTTTTGCTCGAACATTAAATGCCTCCAAATGGTATTTAATTAACTTCCCGGGGTGAAGAAACCCTTTTTGAGAACTCAGAGTGAGTAAATTGGCCATTTTCATGCACTTTTAACCATTCCATAAATCTTGTGTTTTGGGCCCCTGGAAGCATGAAAATCACTTTAAACATGCTAATTTTAGCTCTAACACTGATGATCCACCTACAAATGTGAACTGACGTTCAAAAATAAAACATTTGAAAACGGACCATTTTCCACATTTCTGAAGCATGACGTAATGGGGGGGTGTTATCTCTTTTGTCGAAAATCAGCCGTTTTTGCTCGAACATTAAATGCCTCCAAATGGTATTTAATTAACTTCCCGGGGTGAAGAAACCCTTTTTGAGAACTCAGAGTGAGTAAATTGGCCATTTTCATGCACTTTTAACCATTCCATAAATCTTGTGTTTTGGGCCCCTGGAAGCATGAAAATCACTTTAAACATGCTAATTTTAGCTCTAACACTGATGATCCACCTACAAATGTGAACTGACGTTCAAAAATAAAACATTTGAAAACGGACCATTTTCCACATTTCTGAAGCATGACGTAATGGGGGGGTGTTATCTCTTTTGTCGAAAATCAGCCGTTTTTGCTCTAACATTAAATGCCTCCAAATGGTATTTAATTAACTTCCCGAGCCCCTGGAAGCATGAAAATCACTTTAAACATGCTAATTTTAGCTCTAACACTGATGATCCACCTACAAATGTGAACTGACGTTCAAAAATAAAACATTTGAAAACAGACCATTTTCCACATTTCTGAAGCATGACGTAATGGGGGGGTGTTAGCTCTTTCGTCGAAAATCAGCCGTTTTTGCTCGAACATTAAAATCCTCCAAATGGTATTTATTTCACTTCCCGGGTTGAAGAAACCCTTTTTGAGAACTCAGAGTGAGTAAATTGGCCATTTTCATGCACTTTTAACCATTCCATAAATCTTGTGTTTTGGGCCCCTGGAAGCATGAAAATCACTTTAAACATGCTAATTTTAGCTCTAACACTGATGATCCACCTACAAATGTGAACTGACGTTCAAAAATAAAACATTTGAAAACGGACCATTTTCCACATTTCTGAAGCATGACGTAATGGGGGGGTGTTATCTCTTTTGTCGAAAATCAGCCGTTTTTGCTCGAACATTAAATGCCTCCAAATGGTATTTATTTCACTTCCCGAGCCCCTGGAAGTATGAAAATCAATTTAAACATGCTAATTTTAGCTCTAACACTGATGATCCACCTACAAATGTGAACTGACGTTCAAAAATAAAACATTTGAAAACGGACCATTTTCCACATTTCTAAAGCATGACGTAATGGGGGGGTGTTAGCTCTTTCGTCGAAAATCAGCCGTTTTTGCTCGAACATTAAAATCCTCCAAATGGTATTTAATTAACTTCCCGGGGTGAAGAAACCCTTTTTGAGAACTCAGAGTGAGTAAATTGGCCATTTTCATGCACTTTTAACCATTCCATAAATCTTGTGTTTTGGGCCCCTGGAAGCATGAAAATCACTTTAAACATGCTAATTTTAGCTCTAACACTGATGATCCACCTACAAATGTGAACTGACATTCAAAAATAAAACATTTGAAAACGGACCATTTTCCACATTTCTGAAGCATGACGTAATGGGGGGGTGTTATCTCTTTTGTCGAAAATCAGCCGTTTTTGCTTGAACATTAAATGCCTCCAAATGGTATTTAATTAACTTCCCGGGGTGAAGAAACCCTTTTTGAGAACTCAGAGTGAGTAAATTGGCCATTTTCATGCACTTTTAACCATTCCATAAATCTTGTGTTTTGGGCCCCTGGAAGCATGAAAATCACTTTAAACATGCTAATTTTAGCTCTAACACTGATGATCCACCTACAAATGTGAACTGACGTTCAAAAATAAAACATTTGAAAACGGACCATTTTCCACATTTCTGAAGCATGACGTAATGGGGGGGTGTTATCTCTTTTGTCGAAAATCAGCCGTTTTTGCTCGAACATTAAATGCCTCCAAATGGTATTTAATTAACTTCCCGGGGTGAAGAAACCCTTTTTGAGAACTCAGAGTGAGTAAATTGGCCATTTTCATGCACTTTTAACCATTCCATAAATCTTGTGTTTTGGGCCCCTGGAAGCATGAAAATCACTTTAAACATGCTAATTTTAGCTCTAACACTGATGATCCACCTACAAATGTGAACTGACGTTCAAAAATAAAACATTTGAAAACGGACCATTTTCCACATTTCTGAAGCATGACGTAATGGGGGGGTGTTATCTCTTTTGTCGAAAATCAGCCGTTTTTGCTCGAACATTAAATGCCTCCAAATGGTATTTAATTAACTTCCCGGGGTGAAGAAACCCTTTTTGAGAACTCAGAGTGAGTAAATTGGCCATTTTCATGCACTTTTAACCATTCCATAAATCTTGTGTTTTGGGCCCCTGGAAGCATGAAAATCACTTTAAACATGCTAATTTTAGCTCTAACACTGATGATCCACCTACAAATGTGAACT
This sequence comes from Lissotriton vulgaris, assembly GCF_964263255.1. Lineage (NCBI taxonomy): Eukaryota > Metazoa > Chordata > Amphibia > Caudata > Salamandridae > Lissotriton > Lissotriton vulgaris. Next base: position 96,160 of record NW_028245916.1, on the reverse strand, counting down.
GACGTTCAAAAATAAAACATTTGAAAACGGACCATTTTCCACATTTCTGAAGCATGACGTAATGGGGGGGTGTTATCTCTTTTGTCGAAAATCAGCCGTTTTTGCTCGAACATTAAATGCCTCCAAATGGTATTTAATTAACTTCCCGGGGTGAAGAAACCCTTTTTGAGAACTCAGAGTGAGTAAATTGGCCATTTTCATGCACTTTTAACCATTCCATAAATCTTGTGTTTTGGGCCCCTGGAAGCATGAAAATCACTTTAAACATGCTAATTTTAGCTCTAACACTGATGATCCACCTACAAATGTGAACTGACGTTCAAAAATAAAACATTTGAAAACGGACCATTTTCCACATTTCTGAAGCATGACGTAATGGGGGGGTGTTATCTCTTTTGTCGAAAATCAGCCGTTTTTGCTCTAACATTAAATGCCTCCAAATGGTATTTAATTAACTTCCCGAGCCCCTGGAAGCATGAAAATCACTTTAAACATGCTAATTTTAGCTCTAACACTGATGATCCACCTACAAATGTGAACTGACGTTCAAAAATAAAACATTTGAAAACAGACCATTTTCCACATTTCTGAAGCATGACGTAATGGGGGGGTGTTAGCTCTTTCGTCGAAAATCAGCCGTTTTTGCTCGAACATTAAAATCCTCCAAATGGTATTTATTTCACTTCCCGGGTTGAAGAAACCCTTTTTGAGAACTCAGAGTGAGTAAATTGGCCATTTTCATGCACTTTTAACCATTCCATAAATCTTGTGTTTTGGGCCCCTGGAAGCATGAAAATCACTTTAAACATGCTAATTTTAGCTCTAACACTGATGATCCACCTACAAATGTGAACTGACGTTCAAAAATAAAACATTTGAAAACGGACCATTTTCCACATTTCTGAAGCATGACGTAATGGGGGGGTGTTATCTCTTTTGTCGAAAATCAGCCGTTTTTGCTCGAACATTAAATGCCTCCAAATGGTATTTATTTCACTTCCCGAGCCCCTGGAAGTATGAAAATCAATTTAAACATGCTAATTTTAGCTCTAACACTGATGATCCACCTACAAATGTGAACTGACGTTCAAAAATAAAACATTTGAAAACGGACCATTTTCCACATTTCTAAAGCATGACGTAATGGGGGGGTGTTAGCTCTTTCGTCGAAAATCAGCCGTTTTTGCTCGAACATTAAAATCCTCCAAATGGTATTTAATTAACTTCCCGGGGTGAAGAAACCCTTTTTGAGAACTCAGAGTGAGTAAATTGGCCATTTTCATGCACTTTTAACCATTCCATAAATCTTGTGTTTTGGGCCCCTGGAAGCATGAAAATCACTTTAAACATGCTAATTTTAGCTCTAACACTGATGATCCACCTACAAATGTGAACTGACGTTCAAAAATAAAACATTTGAAAACGGACCATTTTCCACATTTCTGAAGCATGACGTAATGGGGGGGTGTTATCTCTTTTGTCGAAAATCAGCCGTTTTTGCTTGAACATTAAATGCCTCCAAATGGTATTTAATTAACTTCCCGGGGTGAAGAAACCCTTTTTGAGAACTCAGAGTGAGTAAATTGGCCATTTTCATGCACTTTTAACCATTCCATAAATCTTGTGTTTTGGGCCCCTGGAAGCATGAAAATCACTTTAAACATGCTAATTTTAGCTCTAACACTGATGATCCACCTACAAATGTGAACTGACGTTCAAAAATAAAACATTTGAAAACGGACCATTTTCCACATTTCTGAAGCATGACGTAATGGGGGGGTGTTATCTCTTTTGTCGAAAATCAGCCGTTTTTGCTCGAACATTAAATGCCTCCAAATGGTATTTAATTAACTTCCCGGGGTGAAGAAACCCTTTTTGAGAACTCAGAGTGAGTAAATTGGCCATTTTCATGCACTTTTAACCATTCCATAAATCTTGTGTTTTGGGCCCCTGGAAGCATGAAAATCACTTTAAACATGCTAATTTTAGCTCTAACACTGATGATCCACCTACAAATGTGAACTGACGTTCAAAAATAAAACATTTGAAAACGGACCATTTTCCACATTTCTGAAGCATGACGTAATGGGGGGGTGTTATCTCTTTTGTCGAAAATCAGCCGTTTTTGCTCGAACATTAAATGCCTCCAAATGGTATTTAATTAACTTCCCGGGGTGAAGAAACCCTTTTTGAGAACTCAGAGTGAGTAAATTGGCCATTTTCATGCACTTTTAACCATTCCATAAATCTTGTGTTTTGGGCCCCTGGAAGCATGAAAATCACTTTAAACATGCTAATTTTAGCTCTAACACTGATGATCCACCTACAAATGTGAACTGACGTTCAAAAATAAAACATTTGAAAACGGACCATTTTCCACATTTCTGAAGCATGACGTAATGGGGGGGTGTTATCTCTTTTGTCGAAAATCAGCCGTTTTTGCTCGAACATTAAATGCCTCCAAATGGTATTTAATTAACTTCCCGGGGTGAAGAAACCCTTTTTGAGAACTCAGAGTGAGTAAATTGGCCATTTTCATGCACTTTTAACCATTCCATAAATCTTGTGTTTTGGGCCCCTGGAAGCATGAAAATCACTTTAAACATGCTAATTTTAGCTCTAACACTGATGATCCACCTACAAATGTGAACTGACGTTCAAAAATAAAACATTTGAAAACGGACCATTTTCCACATTTCTGAAGCATGACGTAATGGGGGGGTGTTATCTCTTTTGTCGAAAATCAGCCGTTTTTGCTCGAACATTAAATGCCTCCAAATGGTATTTAATTAACTTCCCGGGGTGAAGAAACCCTTTTTGAGAACTCAGAGTGAGTAAATTGGCCATTTTCATGCACTTTTAACCATTCCATAAATCTTGTGTTTTGGGCCCCTGGAAGCATGAAAATCACTTTAAACATGCTAATTTTAGCTCTAACACTGATGATCCACCTACAAATGTGAACTGACGTTCAAAAATAAAACATTTGAAAACGGACCATTTTCCACATTTCTGAAGCATGACATAATGGGGGGGTGTTATCTCTTTTGTCGAAAATCAGCCGTTTTTGCTCGAACATTAAATGCCTCCAAATGGTATTTAATTAACTTTCCGCGGGGAAGAAACCCTTTTTGAGAACTCAGAGTGAGTAAATTGGCCATTTTCATGCACTTTTAACCATTCCATAAATCTTGTGTTTTGGGCCCCTGGAAGCATGAAAATCACTTTAAACATGCTAATTTTAGCTCTAACACTGATGATCCACCTACAAATGTGAACTGACGTTCAAAAATAAAACATTTGAAAACGGACCATTTTCCACATTTCTGAAGCATGACGTAATGGGGGGGGTGTTATCTCTTTTGTCGAAAATCAGCCGTTTTTGCTCTAACATTAAATGCCTCCAAATGGTATTTAATTAACTTCCCGAGCCCCTGGAAGCATGAAAATCACTTTAAACATGCTAATTTTAGCTCTAACACTGATGATCCACCTACAAATGTGAACTGACGTTCAAAAATAAAACATTTGAAAACGGACCATTTTCCACATTTCTGAAGGATGACGTAATGGGGGGGTGTTATCTCTTTTGTCGAAAATCAGCCGTTTTTGCTCGAATATTAAATGCCTCCAAATGGTATTTAATTAACTTCCCGGGGTGAAGAAACCCTTTTTGAGAACTCAGAGTGAGTAAATTGGCCATTTTCATGCACTTTTACCCATTCCATAAATCTTGTGTTTTGGGCCCCTGGAAGCATGAAAATCACTTTAAACATGCTAATTTTAGCTCTAACACTGATGATCCACCTACAAATGTGAACTGACGTTCAAAAATAACACATTTGAAAACGGACCATTTTCCACATTTCTGAAGCATGACGTAATGGGGGGGTGTTATCTCTTTTGTCGAAAATCAGCCGTTTTTGCTCGAACATTAAATGCCTCCAAATGGTATTTAATTAACTTCCCGATCCCCTGGAAGCATGAAAATCACTTTAAACATGCTAATTTTAGCTCTAACACTGATGATCCACCTACAAATGTGAACTGACGTTCAAAAATAAAACATTTGAAAACTGACCATTTTCCACATTTCTGAAGCATGACGTAATGGGGGGGTGTTATCTCTTTTGTGGAAAATCAGCCGTTTTTGCTCGAACATTAAATGCCTCCAAATGGTATTTATTTCACTTCCCGAGCCCCTGGAAGCATGAAAATCACTTTAAACATGCTAATTTTAGCTCTAACACTGATGATCCACCTACAAATGTGAACTGACGTTCAAAAATAAAACATTTGAAAACGGACCATTTTCCACATTTCTAAAGCATGACGTAATGGGGGGGTGTTAGCTCTTTCGTCGAAAATCAGCCGTTTTTGCTCGAACATTAAAATCCTCCAAATGGTATTTAATTAACTTCCCGGGGTGAAGAAACCCTTTTTGAGAACTCAGAGTGAGTAAATTGGCCATTTTCATGCACTTTTAACCATTCCATAAATCTTGTGTTTTGGGCCCCTGGAAGCATGAAAATCACTTTAAACATGCTAATTTTAGCTCTAACACTGATGATCCACCTACAAATGTGAACTGACGTTCAAAAATAAAACATTTGAAAACGGACCATTTTCCACATTTCTGAAGCATGACGTAATGGGGGGGTGTTATCTCTTTTGTCGAAAATCAGCCGTTTTTGCTTGAACATTAAATGCCCCCAAATGGTATTTAATTAACTTCCCGGGGTGAAGAAACCCTTTTTGAGAACTCAGAGTGAGTAAATTGGCCATTTTCATGCACTTTTAACCATTCCATAAATCTTGTGTTTTGGGCCCCTGGAAGCATGAAAATCACTTTAAACATGCTAATTTTAGCTCTAACACTGATGATCCACCTACAAATGTGAACTGACGTTCAAAAATAAAACATTTGAAAACGGACCATTTTCCACATTTCTGAAGCATGACGTAATGGGGGGGTGTTATCTCTTTTGTCGAAAATCAGCCGTTTTTGCTCGAACATTAAATGCCTCCAAATGGTATTTAATTAACTTCCCGGGGTGAAGAAACCCTTTTTGAGAACTCAGAGTGAGTAAATTGGCCATTTTCATGCACTTTTAACCATTCCATAAATCTTGTGTTTTGGGCCCCTGGAAGCATGAAAATCACTTTAAACATGCTAATTTTAGCTCTAACACTGATGATCCACCTACAAATGTGAACTGACGTTCAAAAATAAAACATTTGAAAACGGACCATTTTCCACATTTCTGAAGCATGACGTAATGGGGGGGTGTTATCTCTTTTGTCGAAAATCAGCCGTTTTTGCTCGAACATTAAATGCCTCCAAATGGTATTTAATTAACTTCCCGGGGTGAAGAAACCCTTTTTGAGAACTCAGAGTGAGTAAATTGGCCATTTTCATGCACTTTTAACCATTCCATAAATCTTGTGTTTTGGGCCCCTGGAAGCATGAAAATCACTTTAAACATGCTAATTTTAGCTCTAACACTGATGATCCACCTACAAATGTGAACTGACGTTCAAAAATAAAACATTTGAAAACGGACCATTTTCCACATTTCTGAAGCATGACGTAATGGGGGGGTGTTATCTCTTTTGTCGAAAATCAGCCGTTTTTGCTCGAACATTAAATGCCTCCAAATGGTATTTAATTAACTTCCCGGGGTGAAGAAACCCTTTTTGAGAACTCAGAGTGAGTAAATTGGCCATTTTCATGCACTTTTAACCATTCCATAAATCTTGTGTTTTGGGCCCCTGGAAGCATGAAAATCACTTTAAACATGCTAATTTTAGCTCTAACACTGATGATCCACCTACAAATGTGAACTGACGTTCAAAAATAAAACATTTGAAAACGGACCATTTTCCACATTTCTGAAGCATGACGTAATGGGGGGGTGTTATCTCTTTTGTCGAAAATCAGCCGTTTTTGCTCTAACATTAAATGCCTCCAAATGGTATTTAATTAACTTCCCGAGCCCCTGGAAGCATGAAAATCACTTTAAACATGCTAATTTTAGCTCTAACACTGATGATCCACCTACAAATGTGAACTGACGTTCAAAAATAAAACATTTGAAAACAGACCATTTTCCACATTTCTGAAGCATGACGTAATGGGGGGGTGTTAGCTCTTTCGTCGAAAATCAGCCGTTTTTGCTCGAACATTAAAATCCTCCAAATGGTATTTATTTCACTTCCCGGGTTGAAGAAACCCTTTTTGAGAACTCAGAGTGAGTAAATTGGCCATTTTCATGCACTTTTAACCATTCCATAAATCTTGTGTTTTGGGCCCCTGGAAGCATGAAAATCACTTTAAACATGCTAATTTTAGCTCTAACACTGATGATCCACCTACAAATGTGAACTGACGTTCAAAAATAAAACATTTGAAAACGGACCATTTTCCACATTTCTGAAGCATGACGTAATGGGGGGGTGTTATCTCTTTTGTCGAAAATCAGCCGTTTTTGCTCGAACATTAAATGCCTCCAAATGGTATTTATTTCACTTCCCGAGCCCCTGGAAGTATGAAAATCAATTTAAACATGCTAATTTTAGCTCTAACACTGATGATCCACCTACAAATGTGAACTGACGTTCAAAAATAAAACATTTGAAAACGGACCATTTTCCACATTTCTAAAGCATGACGTAATGGGGGGGTGTTAGCTCTTTCGTCGAAAATCAGCCGTTTTTGCTCGAACATTAAAATCCTCCAAATGGTATTTAATTAACTTCCCGGGGTGAAGAAACCCTTTTTGAGAACTCAGAGTGAGTAAATTGGCCATTTTCATGCACTTTTAACCATTCCATAAATCTTGTGTTTTGGGCCCCTGGAAGCATGAAAATCACTTTAAACATGCTAATTTTAGCTCTAACACTGATGATCCACCTACAAATGTGAACTGACATTCAAAAATAAAACATTTGAAAACGGACCATTTTCCACATTTCTGAAGCATGACGTAATGGGGGGGTGTTATCTCTTATGTCGAAAATCAGCCGTTTTTGCTTGAACATTAAATGCCTCCAAATGGTATTTAATTAACTTCCCGGGGTGAAGAAACCCTTTTTGAGAACTCAGAGTGAGTAAATTGGCCATTTTCATGCACTTTTAACCATTCCATAAATCTTGTGTTTTGGGCCCCTGGAAGCATGAAAATCACTTTAAACATGCTAATTTTAGCTCTAACACTGATGATCCACCTACAAATGTGAACTGACGTTCAAAAATAAAACATTTGAAAACGGACCATTTTCCACATTTCTGAAGCATGACGTAATGGGGGGGTGTTATCTCTTTTGTCGAAAATCAGCCGTTTTTGCTCGAACATTAAATGCCTCCAAATGGTATTTAATTAACTTCCCGGGGTGAAGAAACCCTTTTTGAGAACTCAGAGTGAGTAAATTGGCCATTTTCATGCACTTTTAACCATTCCATAAATCTTGTGTTTTGGGCCCCTGGAAGCATGAAAATCACTTTAAACATGCTAATTTTAGCTCTAACACTGATGATCCACCTACAAATGTGAACTGACGTTCAAAAATAAAACATTTGAAAACGGACCATTTTCCACATTTCTGAAGCATGACGTAATGGGGGGGTGTTATCTCTTTTGTCGAAAATCAGCCGTTTTTGCTCGAACATTAAATGCCTCCAAATGGTATTTAATTAACTTCCCGGGGTGAAGAAACCCTTTTTGAGAACTCAGAGTGAGTAAATTGGCCATTTTCATGCACTTTTAACCATTCCATAAATCTTGTGTTTTGGGCCCCTGGAAGCATGAAAATCACTTTAAACATGCTAATTTTAGCTCTAACACTGATGATCCACCTACAAATGTGAACTGACGTTCAAAAATAAAACATTTGAAAACGGACCATTTTCCACATTTCTGAAGCATGACGTAATGGGGGGGTGTTATCTCTTTTGTCGAAAATCAGCCGTTTTTGCTCGAACATTAAATGCCTCCAAATGGTATTTAATTAACTTCCCGGGGTGAAGAAACCCTTTTTGAGAACTCAGAGTGAGTAAATTGGCCATTTTCATGCACTTTTAACCATTCCATAAATCTTGTGTTTTGGGCCCCTGGAAGCATGAAAATCACTTTAAACATGCTAATTTTAGCTCTAACACTGATGATCCACCTACAAATGTGAACTGACGTTCAAAAATAAAACATTTGAAAACGGACCATTTTCCACATTTCTGAAGCATGACGTAATGGGGGGGTGTTATCTCTTTTGTCGAAAATCAGCCGTTTTTGCTCGAACATTAAATGCCTCCAAATGGTATTTAATTAACTTCCCGGGGTGAAGAAACCCTTTTTGAGAACTCAGAGTGAGTAAATTGGCCATTTTCATGCACTTTTAACCATTCCATAAATCTTGTGTTTTGGGCCCCTGGAAGCATGAAAATCACTTTAAACATGCTAATTTTAGCTCTAACACTGATGATCCACCTACAAATGTGAACTGACGTTCAAAAATAAAACATTTGAAAACGGACCATTTTCCACATTTCTGAAGCATGACATAATGGGGGGGTGTTATCTCTTTTGTCGAAAATCAGCCGTTTTTGCTCGAACATTAAATGCCTCCAAATGGTATTTAATTAACTTTCCGCGGGGAAGAAACCCTTTTTGAGAACTCAGAGTGAGTAAATTGGCCATTTTCATGCACTTTTAACCATTCCATAAATCTTGTGTTTTGGGCCCCTGGAAGCATGAAAATCACTTTAAACATGCTAATTTTAGCTCTAACACTGATGATCCACCTACAAATGTGAACTGACGTTCAAAAATAAAACATTTGAAAACGGACCATTTTCCACATTTCTGAAGCATGACGTAATGGGGGGGGTGTTATCTCTTTTGTCGAAAATCAGCCGTTTTTGCTCTAACATTAAATGCCTCCAAATGGTATTTAATTAACTTCCCGAGCCCCTGGAAGCATGAAAATCACTTTAAACATGCTAATTTTAGCTCTAACACTGATGATCCACCTACAAATGTGAACTGACGTTCAAAAATAAAACCTTTGAAAACGGACCATTTTCCACATTTCTGAAGGATGACGTAATGGGGGGGTGTTATCTCTTTTGTCGAAAATCAGCCGTTTTTGCTCGAATATTAAATGCCTCCAAATGGTATTTAATTAACTTCCCGGGGTGAAGAAACCCTTTTTGAGAACTCAGAGTGAGTAAATTGGCCATTTTCATGCACTTTTACCCATTCCATAAATCTTGTGTTTTGGGCCCCTGGAAGCATGAAAATCACTTTAAACATGCTAATTTTAGCTCTAACACTGATGATCCACCTACAAATGTGAACTGACGTTCAAAAATAAAACATTTGAAAACGGACCATTTTCCACATTTCTGAAGCATGACGTAATGGGGGGGTGTTATCTCTTTTGTCGAAAATCAGCCGTTTTTGCTCGAACATTAAATGCCTCCAAATGGTATTTAATTAACTTCCCGATCCCCTGGAAGCATGAAAATCACTTTAAACATGCTAATTTTAGCTCTAACACTGATGATCCACCTACAAATGTGAACTGACGTTCAAAAATAAAACATTTGAAAACTGACCATTTTCCACATTTCTGAAGCATGACGTAATGGGGGGTGTTATCTCTTTTGTGGAAAATCAGCCGTTTTTGCTCGAACATTAAATGCCTCCAAATGGTATTTATTTCACTTCCCGAGCCCCTGGAAGCATGAAAATCACTTTAAACATGCTAATTTTAGCTCTAACACTGATGATCCACCTACAAATGTGAACTGACGTTCAAAAATAAAACATTTGAAAACGGACCATTTTCCACATTTCTAAAGCATGACGTAATGGGGGGGTGTTAGCTCTTTCGTCGAAAATCAGCCGTTTTTGCTCGAACATTAAAATCCTCCAAATGGTATTTAATTAACTTCCCGGGGTGAAGAAACCCTTTTTGAGAACTCAGAGTGAGTAAATTGGCCATTTTCATGCACTTTTAACCATTCCATAAATCTTGTGTTTTGGGCCCCTGGAAGCATGAAAATCACTTTAAACATGCTAATTTTAGCTCTAACACTGATGATCCACCTACAAATGTGAACTGACGTTCAAAAATAAAACATTTGAAAACGGACCATTTTCCACATTTCTGAAGCATGACGTAATGGGGGGGTGTTATCTCTTTTGTCGAAAATCAGCCGTTTTTGCTTGAACATTAAATGCCTCCAAATGGTATTTAATTAACTTCCCGGGGTGAAGAAACCCTTTTTGAGAACTCAGAGTGAGTAAATTGGCCATTTTCATGCACTTTTAACCATTCCATAAATCTTGTGTTTTGGGCCCCTGGAAGCATGAAAATCACTTTAAACATGCTAATTTTAGCTCTAACACTGATGATCCACCTACAAATGTGAACTGACGTTCAAAAATAAAACATTTGAAAACGGACCATTTTCCACATTTCTGAAGCATGACGTAATGGGGGGGTGTTAGCTCTTTTGTCGAAAATCAGCCGTTTTTGCTCGAACATTAAATGCCTCCAAATGGTATTTAATTAACTTCCCGGGGTGAAGAAACCCTTTTTGAGAACTCAGAGTGAGTAAATTGGCCATTTTCATGCACTTTTAACCATTCCATAAATCTTGTGTTTTGGGCCCCTGGAAGCATGAAAATCACTTTAAACATGCTAATTTTAGCTCTAACACTGATGATCCACCTACAAATGTGAACTGACGTTCAAAAATAAAACATTTGAAAACGGACCATTTTCCACATTTCTGAAGCATGACGTAATGGGGGGGTGTTATCTCTTTTGTCGAAAATCAGCCGTTTTTGCTCGAACATTAAATGCCTCCAAATGGTATTTAATTAACTTCCCGGGGTGAAGAAACCCTTTTTGAGAACTCAGAGTGAGTAAATTGGCCATTTTCATGCACTTTTAACCATTCCATAAATCTTGTGTTTTGGGCCCCTGGAAGCATGAAAATCACTTTAAACATGCTAATTTTAGCTCTAACACTGATGATCCACCTACAAATGTGAACTGACGTTCAAAAATAAAACATTTGAAAACGGACCATTTTCCACATTTCTGAAGCATGACGTAATGGGGGGGTGTTATCTCTTTTGTCGAAAATCAGCCGTTTTTGCTCGAACATTAAATGCCTCCAAATGGTATTTAATTAACTTCCCGGGGTGAAGAAACCCTTTTTGAGAACTCAGAGTGAGTAAATTGGCCATTTTCATGCACTTTTAACCATTCCATAAATCTTGTGTTTTGGGCCCCTGGAAGCATGAAAATCACTTTAAACATGCTAATTTTAGCTCTAACACTGATGATCCACCTACAAATGTGAACTGACGTTCAAAAATAAAACATTTGAAAACGGACCATTTTCCACATTTCTGAAGCATGACGTAATGGGGGGGTGTTATCTCTTTTGTCGAAAATCAGCCGTTTTTGCTCTAACATTAAATGCCTCCAAATGGTATTTAATTAACTTCCCGAGCCCCTGGAAGCATGAAAATCACTTTAAACATGCTAATTTTAGCTCTAACACTGATGATCCACCTACAAATGTGAACTGACGTTCAAAAATAAAACATTTGAAAACAGACCATTTTCCACATTTCTGAAGCATGACGTAATGGGGGGGTGTTAGCTCTTTCGTCGAAAATCAGCCGTTTTTGCTCGAACATTAAAATCCTCCAAATGGTATTTATTTCACTTCCCGGGTTGAAGAAACCCTTTTTGAGAACTCAGAGTGAGTAAATTGGCCATTTTCATGCACTTTTAACCATTCCATAAATCTTGTGTTTTGGGCCCCTGGAAGCATGAAAATCACTTTAAACATGCTAATTTTAGCTCTAACACTGATGATCCACCTACAAATGTGAACTGACGTTCAAAAATAAAACATTTGAAAACGGACCATTTTCCACATTTCTGAAGCATGACATAATGGGGGGGTGTTATCTCTTTTGTCGAAAATCAGCCGTTTTTGCTCGAACATTAAATGCCTCCAAATGGTATTTATTTCACTTCCCGAGCCCCTGGAAGTATGAAAATCAATTTAAACATGCTAATTTTAGCTCTAACACTGATGATCCACCTACAAATGTGAACTGACGTTCAAAAATAAAACATTTGAAAACAGACCATTTTCCACATTTCTAAAGCATGACGTAATGGGGGGGTGTTAGCTCTTTCGTCGAAAATCAGCCGTTTTTGCTCGAACATTAAAATCCTCCAAATGGTATTTAATTAACTTCCCGGGGTGAAGAAACCCTTTTTGAGAACTCAGAGTGAGTAAATTGGCCATTTTCATGCACTTTTAACCATTCCATAAATCTTGTGTTTTGGGCCCCTGGAAGCATGAAAATCACTTTAAACATGCTAATTTTAGCTCTAACACTGATGATCCACCTACAAATGTGAACTGACGTTCAAAAATAAAACATTTGAAAACGGACCATTTTCCACATTTCTGAAGCATGACGTAATGGGGGGGTGTTATCTCTTTTGTCGAAAATCAGCCGTTTTTGCTTGAACATTAAATGCCTCCAAATGGTATTTAATTAACTTCCCGGGGTGAAGAAACCCTTTTTGAGAACTCAGAGTGAGTAAATTGGCCATTTTCATGCACTTTTAACCATTCCATAAATCTTGTGTTTTGGGCCCCTGGAAGCATGAAAATCACTTTAAACATGCTAATTTTAGCTCTAACACTGATGATCCACCTACAAATGTGAACTGACGTTCAAAAATAAAACATTTGAAAACGGACCATTTTCCACATTTCTAAAGCATGACGTAATGGGGGGGTGTTAGCTCTTTCGTCGAAAATCAGCCGTTTTTGCTCGAACATTAAAATCCTCCAAATGGTATTTAATTAACTTCCCGGGGTGAAGAAACCCTTTTTGAGAACTCAGAGTGAGTAAATTGGCCATTTTCATGCACTTTTAACCATTCCATAAATCTTGTGTTTTGGGCCCCTGGAAGCATGAAAATCACTTTAAACATGCTAATTTTAGCTCTAACACTGATGATCCACCTACAAATGTGAACTGACGTTCAAAAATAAAACATTTGAAAACGGACCATTTTCCACATTTCTGAAGCATGACGTAATGGGGGGGTGTTATCTCTTTTGTCGAAAATCAGCCGTTTTTGCTTGAACATTAAATGCCTCCAAATGGTATTTAATTAACTTCCCGGGGTGAAGAAACCCTTTTTGAGAACTCAGAGTGAGTAAATTGGCCATTTTCATGCACTTTTAACCATTCCATAAATCTTGTGTTTTGGGCCCCTGGAAGCATGAAAATCACTTTAAACATGCTAATTTTAGCTCTAACACTGATGATCCACCTACAAATGTGAACTGACGTTCAAAAATAAAACATTTGAAAACGGACCATTTTCCACATTTCTGAAGCATGACGTAATGGGGGGGTGTTAGCTCTTTTGTCGAAAATCAGCCGTTTTTGCTCGAACATTAAATGCCTCCAAATGGTATTTAATTAACTTCCCGGGGTGAAGAAACCCTTTTTGAGAACTCAGAGTGAGTAAATTGGCCATTTTCATGCACTTTTAACCATTCCATAAATCTTGTGTTTTGGGCCCCTGGAAGCATGAAAATCACTTTAAACATGCTAATTTTAGCTCTAACACTGATGATCCACCTACAAATGTGAACTGACGTTCAAAAATAAAACATTTGAAAACGGACCATTTTCCACATTTCTGAAGCATGACGTAATGGGGGGGTGTTATCTCTTTTGTCGAAAATCAGCCGTTTTTGCTCGAACATTAAATGCCTCCAAATGGTATTTAATTAACTTCCCGGGGTGAAGAAACCCTTTTTGAGAACTCAGAGTGAGTAAATTGGCCATTTTCATGCACTTTTAACCATTCCATAAATCTTGTGTTTTGGGCCCCTGGAAGCATGAAAATCACTTTAAACATGCTAATTTTAGCTCTAACACTGATGATCCACCTACAAATGTGAACTGACGTTCAAAAATAAAACATTTGAAAACGGACCATTTTCCACATTTCTGAAGCATGACGTAATGGGGGGGTGTTATCTCTTTTGTCGAAAATCAGCCGTTTTTGCTCGAACATTAAATGCCTCCAAATGGTATTTAATTAACTTCCCGGGGTGAAGAAACCCTTTTTGAGAACTCAGAGTGAGTAAATTGGCCATTTTCATGCACTTTTAACCATTCCATAAATCTTGTGTTTTGGGCCCCTGGAAGCATGAAAATCACTTTAAACATGCTAATTTTAGCTCTAACACTGATGATCCACCTACAAATGTGAACTGACGTTCAAAAATAAAACATTTGAAAACGGACCATTTTCCACATTTCTGAAGCATGACGTAATGGGGGGGTGTTATCTCTTTTGTCGAAAATCAGCCGTTTTTGCTCTAACATTAAATGCCTCCAAATGGTATTTAATTAACTTCCCGAGCCCCTGGAAGCATGAAAATCACTTTAAACATGCTAATTTTAGCTCTAACACTGATGATCCACCTACAAATGTGAACTGACGTTCAAAAATAAAACATTTGAAAACAGACCATTTTCCACATTTCTGAAGCATGACGTAATGGGGGGGTGTTAGCTCTTTCGTCGAAAATCAGCCGTTTTTGCTCGAACATTAAAATCCTCCAAATGGTATTTATTTCACTTCCCGGGTTGAAGAAACCCTTTTTGAGAACTCAGAGTGAGTAAATTGGCCATTTTCATGCACTTTTAACCATTCCATAAATCTTGTGTTTTGGGCCCCTGGAAGCATGAAAATCACTTTAAACATGCTAATTTTAGCTCTAACACTGATGATCCACCTACAAATGTGAACTGACGTTCAAAAATAAAACATTTGAAAACGGACCATTTTCCACATTTCTGAAGCATGACATAATGGGGGGGTGTTATCTCTTTTGTCGAAAATCAGCCGTTTTTGCTCGAACATTAAATGCCTCCAAATGGTATTTATTTCACTTCCCGAGCCCCTGGAAGTATGAAAATCAATTTAAACATGCTAATTTTAGCTCTAACACTGATGATCCACCTACAAATGTGAACTGACGTTCAAAAATAAAACATTTGAAAACAGACCATTTTCCACATTTCTAAAGCATGACGTAATGGGGGGGTGTTAGCTCTTTCGTCGAAAATCAGCCGTTTTTGCTCGAACATTAAAATCCTCCAAATGGTATTTAATTAACTTCCCGGGGTGAAGAAACCCTTTTTGAGAACTCAGAGTGAGTAAATTGGCCATTTTCATGCACTTTTAACCATTCCATAAATCTTGTGTTTTGGGCCCCTGGAAGCATGAAAATCACTTTAAACATGCTAATTTTAGCTCTAACACTGATGATCCACCTACAAATGTGAACTGACGTTCAAAAATAAAACATTTGAAAACGGACCATTTTCCACATTTCTGAAGCATGACGTAATGGGGGGGTGTTATCTCTTTTGTCGAAAATCAGCCGTTTTTGCTTGAACATTAAATGCCTCCAAATGGTATTTAATTAACTTCCCGGGGTGAAGAAACCCTTTTTGAGAACTCAGAGTGAGTAAATTGGCCATTTTCATGCACTTTTAACCATTCCATAAATCTTGTGTTTTGGGCCCCTGGAAGCATGAAAATCACTTTAAACATGCTAATTTTAGCTCTAACACTGATGATCCACCTACAAATGTGAACTGACGTTCAAAAATAAAACATTTGAAAACGGACCATTTTCCACATTTCTGAAGCATGACGTAATGGGGGGGTGTTATCTCTTTTGTCGAAAATCAGCCGTTTTTGCTCGAACATTAAATGCCTCCAAATGGTATTTAATTAACTTCCCGGGGTGAAGAAACCCTTTTTGAGAACTCAGAGTGAGTAAATTGGCCATTTTCATGCACTTTTAACCATTCCATAAATCTTGTGTTTTGGGCCCCTGGAAGCATGAAAATCACTTTAAACATGCTAATTTTAGCTCTAACACTGATGATCCACCTACAAATGTGAACTGACGTTCAAAAATAAAACATTTGAAAACGGACCATTTTCCACATTTCTGAAGTATGACGTAATGGGGGGGTGTTATCTCTTTTGTCGAAAATCAGCCGTTTTTGCTCGAACATTAAATGCCTCCAAATGGTATTTAATTAACTTCCCGGGGTGAAGAAACCCTTTTTGAGAACTCAGAGTGAGTAAATTGGCCATTTTCATGCACTTTTAACCATTCCATAAATCTTGTGTTTTGGGCCCCTGGAAGCATGAAAATCACTTTAAACATGCTAATTTTAGCTCTAACACTGATGATCCACCTACAAATGTGAACTGACGTTCAAAAATAAAACATTTGAAAACGGACCATTTTCCACATTTCTGAAGCATGACGTAATGGGGGGGTGTTATCTCTTTTGTCGAAAATCAGCCGTTTTTGCTCGAACATTAAATGCCTCCAAATGGTATTTAATTAACTTCCCGGGGTGAAGAAACCCTTTTTGAGAACTCAGAGTGAGTAAATTGGCCATTTTCATGCACTTTTAACCATTCCATAAATCTTGTGTTTTGGGCCCCTGGAAGCATGAAAATCACTTTAAACATGCTAATTTTAGCTCTAACACTGATGATCCACCTACAAATGTGAACTGACGTTCAAAAATAAAACATTTGAAAACGGACCATTTTCCACATTTCTGAAGCATGACGTAATGGGGGGGTGTTATCTCTTTTGTCGAAAATCAGCCGTTTTTGCTCGAACATTAAATGCCTCCAAATGGTATTTAATTAACTTCCCGGGGTGAAGAAACCCTTTTTGAGAACTCAGAGTGAGTAAATTGGCCATTTTCATGCACTTTTAACCATTCCATAAATCTTGTGTTTTGGGCCCCTGGAAGCATGAAAATCACTTTAAACATGCTAATTTTAGCTCTAACACTGATGATCCACCTACAAATGTGAACTGACGTTCAAAAATAAAACATTTGAAAACGGACCATTTTCCACATTTCTGAAGCATGACATAATGGGGGGGTGTTATCTCTTTTGTCGAAAATCAGCCGTTTTTGCTCGAACATTAAATGCCTCCAAATGGTATTTAATTAACTTTCCGCGGGGAAGAAACCCTTTTTGAGAACTCAGAGTGAGTAAATTGGCCATTTTCATGCACTTTTAACCATTCCATAAATCTTGTGTTTTGGGCCCCTGGAAGCATGAAAATCACTTTAAACATGCTAATTTTAGCTCTAACACTGATGATCCACCTACAAATGTGAACTGACGTTCAAAAATAAAACATTTGAAAACGGACCATTTTCCACATTTCTGAAGCATGACGTAATGGGGGGGTGTTATCTCTTTTGTCGAAAATCAGCCGTTTTTGCTCTAACATTAAATGCCTCCAAATGGTATTTAATTAACTTCCCGGGGTGAAGAAACCCTTTTTGAGAACTCAGAGTGAGTAAATTGGCCATTTTCATGCACTTTTAACCATTCCATAAATCTTGTGTTTTGGGCCCCTGGAAGCATGAAAATCACTTTAAACATGCTCATTTTAGCTCTAACACTGATGATCCACCTACAAATGTGAACTGACGTTCAAAAATAAAACATTTGAAAACGGACCATTTTCCACATTTCTGAAGCATGACGTAATGGGGGGGTGTTATCTCTTTTGTCGAAAATCAGCCGTTTTTGCTCGAACATTAAATGCCTCCAAATGGTATTTAATTAACTTCCCGGGGTGAAGAAACCCTTTTTGAGAACTCAGAGTGAGTAAATTGGCCATTTTCATGCACTTTTAACCATTCCATAAATCTTGTGTTTTGGGCCCCTGGAAGCATGAAAATCACTTTAAACATGCTAATTTTAGCTCTAACACTGATGATCCACCTACAAATGTGAACTGACGTTCAAAAATAAAACATTTGAAAACGGACCATTTTCCACATTTCTGAAGCATGACGTAATGGGGGGTTGTTATCTCTTTTGTCGAAAATCAGCCGTTTTTGCTCTAACATTAAATGCCTCCAAATGGTATTTAATTAACTTCCCGAGCCCCTGGAAGCATGAAAATCACTTTAAACATGCTAATTTTAGCTCTAACACTGATGATCCACCTACAAATGTGAACTGACGTTCAAAAATAAAACATTTGAAAACGGACCATTTTCCACATTTCTGAAGGATGACGTAATGGGGGGGTGTTATCTCTTTTGTCGAAAATCAGCCATTTTTGCTCTAACATTAAATGCCTCCAAATGGTATTTAATTAACTTTCCGGGGTGAAGAAACCCTTTTTGAGAACTCAGAGTGAGTAAATTGGCCATTTTCATGCACTTTTACCCATTCCATAAATCTTGTGTTTTGGGCCCCTGGAAGCATGAAAATCACTTTAAACATGCTAATTTTAGCTCTAACACTGATGATCCACCTACAAATGTGAACTGACGTTCAAAAATAAAACATTTGAAAACGGACCATTTTCCACATTTCTGAAGCATGACGTAATGGGGGGGTGTTATCTCTTTTGTCGAAAATCAGCCGTTTTTGCTCGAACATTAAATGCCTCCAAATGGTATTTAATTAACTTCCCGATCCCCTGGAAGCATGAAAATCACTTTAAACATGCTAATTTTAGCTCTAACACTGATGATCCACCTACAAATGTGAACTGACGTTCAAAAATAAAACATTTGAAAACTGACCATTTTCCACATTTCTGAAGCATGACGTAATGGGGGGGTGTTATCTCTTTTGTGGAAAATCAGCCGTTTTTGCTCGAACATTAAATGCCTCCAAATGGTATTTATTTCACTTCCCGAGCCCCTGGAAGCATGAAAATCACTTTAAACATGCTAATTTTAGCTCTAACACTGATGATCCACCTACAAATGTGAACTGACGTTCAAAAATAAAACATTTGAAAACGGACCATTTTCCACATTTCTGAAGCATGACGTAATGGTGGGGTGTTATCTCTTTTGTCGAAAATCAGCCGTTTTTGCTCGAACATTAAATGCCTCCAAATGGTATTTAATTAACTTCCCGGGGTGAAGAAACCCTTTTTGAGAACTCCGAGTGAGTAAATTGGCCATTTTCATGCACTTTTAACCATTCCATAAATCTTGTGTTTTGGGCCCCTGGAAGCATGAAAATCACTTTAAACATGCTAATTTTAGCTCTAACACTGATGATCCACCTACAAATGTGAACTGACGTTCAAAAATAAAACATTTGAAAACGGACCATTTTCCACATTTCTGAAGCATGACGTAATGGGGGGGTGTTATCTCTTTTGTCGAAAATCAGCCGTTTTTGCTCGAACATTAAATGCCTCCAAATGGTATTTAATTAACTTCCCGGGGTGAAGAAACCCTTTTTGAGAACTCAGAGTGAGTAAATTGGCCATTTTCATGCACTTTTATCCATTCCATAAATCTTGTGTTTTGGGCCCCTGGAAGCATGAAAATCACTTTAAACATGCTAATTTTAGCTCTAACACTGATGATCCACCTACAAATGTGAACTGACGTTCAAAAATAAAACATTTGAAAACGGACCATTTTCCACATTTCTGAAGCATGACGTAATGGGGGGGTGTTATCTCTTTTGTCGAAAATCAGCCGTTTTTGCTCGAACATTAAATGCCTCCAAATGGTATTTAATTAACTTCCCGGGGTGAAGAAACCCTTTTTGAGAACTCAGAGTGAGTAAATTGGCCATTTTCATGCACTTTTAACCATTCCATAAGTCTTGTGTTTTGGGCCCCTGGAAGCATGAAAATCACTTTAAACATGCTAATTTTAGCTCTAACACTGATGATCCACCTACAAATGTGAACTGACGTTCAAAAATAAAACATTTGAAAACGGACCATTTTCCACATTTCTGAAGCATGACGTAATGGGGGGGTGTTATCTCTTTTGTCGAAAATCAGCCGTTTTTGCTCGAACATGAAATGCCTCCAAATGGTATTTAATTAACTTCCCGGGGTGAAGAAACCCTTTTTGAGAACTCAGAGTGAGTAAATTGGCCATTTTCATGCACTTTTAACCATTCCATAAATCTTGTGTTTTGGGCCCCTGGAAGCATGAAAATCACTTTAAACATGCTAATTTTAGCTCTAACACTGATGATCCACCTACAAATGTGAACTGACGTTCAAAAATAAAACATTTGAAAACGGACCATTTTCCACATTTCTGAAGCATGACGTAATGGGGGGGTGTTATCTCTTTTGTCGAAAATCAGCCATTTTTGCTCTAACATTAAATGCCTCCAAATGGTATTTAATTAACTTTCCGGGGTGAAGAAACCCTTTTTGAGAACTCAGAGTGAGTAAATTGGCCATTTTCATGCACTTTTAACCATTCCATAAATCTTGTGTTTTGGGCCCCTGGAAGCATGAAAATCACTTTAAACATGCTAATTTTAGCTCTAACACTGATGATCCACCTACAAATGTGAACTGACGTTCAAAAATAAAACATTTGAAAACGGACCATTTTCCACATTTCTGAAGCATGACGTAATGGGGGGGTGTTATCTCTTTTGTGGAAAATCAGCCTTTTTTGCTCGAACATTAAATGCCTCCAAATGGTATTTAATTAACTTCCCGGGGTGAAGAAACCCTTTTTGAGAACTCAGAGTGAGTAAATTGGCCATTTTCATGCACTTTTAACCATTCCATAAATCTTGTGTTTTGGGCCCCTGGAAGCATGAAAATCACTTTAAACATGCTAATTTTAGCTCTGACACTGATGATCCACCTACAAATGTGAACTGACGTTCAAAAATAAAACATTTGAAAACGGACCATTTTCCACATTTCTGAAGCATGACGTAATGGGGGGGTGTTATCTCTTTTGTCGAAAATCAGCCGTTTTTGCTCGAACATTAAATGCCTCCAAATGGTATTTAATTAACTTCCCGGGGTGAAGAAACCCTTTTTGAGAACTCAGAGTGAGTAAATTGGCCATTTTCATGCACTTTTAACCATTCCATAAATCTTGTGTTTTGGGCCCCTGGAAGCATGAAAATCACTTTAAACATACTAATTTTAGCTCTAACACTGATGATCCACCTACAAATGTGAACTGACGTTCAAAAATAAAACATTTGAAAACGGACCATTTTCCACATTTCTGAAGCATGACGTAATGGGGGGTTGTTATCTCTTTTGTCGAAAATCAGCCGTTTTTGCTCTAACATTAAATGCCTCCAAATGGTATTTAATTAACTTCCCGAGCCCCTGGAAGCATGAAAATCACTTTAAACATGCTAATTTTAGCTCTAACACTGATGATCCACCTACAAATGTGAACTGACGTTCAAAAATAAAACATTTGAAAACGGACCATTTTCCACATTTCTGAAGCATGACGTAATGGGGGGGTGTTATCTCTTTTGTCGAAAATCAGCCGTTTTTGCTCGAACATGAAATGCCTCCAAATGGTATTTAATTAACTTCCCGGGGTGAAGAAACCCTTTTTGAGAACTCAGAGTGAGTAAATTGGCCATTTTCATGCACTTTTAACCATTCCATAAATCTTGTGTTTTGGGCCCCTGGAAGCATGAAAATCACTTTAAACATGCTAATTTTAGCTCTAACACTGATGATCCACCTACAAATGTGAACTGACGTTCAAAAATAAAACATTTGAAAACGGATCATTTTCCACATTTCTGAAGCATGACGTAATGGGGGGGTGTTATCTCTTTTGTCGAAAATCAGCCATTTTTGCTCTAACATTAAATGCCTCCAAATGGTATTTAATTAACTTTCCGGGGTGAAGAAACCCTTTTTGAGAACTCAGAGTGAGTAAATTGGCCATTTTCATGCACTTTTAACCATTCCATAAATCTTGTGTTTTGGGCCCCTGGAAGCATGAAAATCACTTTAAACATGCTAATTTTAGCTCTAACACTGATGATCCACCTACAAATGTGAACTGACGTTCAAAAATAAAACATTTGAAAACGGACCATTTTCCACATTTCTGAAGCATGACGTAATGGGGGGTTGTTATCTCTTTTGTCGAAAATCAGCCGTTTTTGCTCTAACATTAAATGCCTCCAAATGGTATTTAATTAACTTCCCGAGCCCCTGGAAGCATGAAAATCACTTTAAACATGCTAATTTTAGCTCTAACACTGATGATCCACCTACAAATGTGAACTGACGTTCAAAAATAAAACATTTGAAAACGGACCATTTTCCACATTTCTGAAGCATGACGTAATGGGGGGGTGTTATCTCTTTTGTCGAAAATCAGCCGTTTTTGCTCGAACATGAAATGCCTCCAAATGGTATTTAATTAACTTCCCGGGGTGAAGAAACCCTTTTTGAGAACTCAGAGTGAGTAAATTGGCCATTTTCATGCACTTTTAACCATTCCATAAATCTTGTGTTTTGGGCCCCTGGAAGCATGAAAATCACTTTAAACATGCTAATTTTAGCTCTAACACTGATGATCCACCTACAAATGGTAACTGACGTTCAAAAATGAAACATTTGAAAACGGACCATTTTCCACATTTCTGAAGCATGACGTAATGGGGGGGTGTTATCTCTTTTGTCGAAAATCAGCCGTTTTTGCTCGAACATTAAATGCCTCCAAATGGTATTTAATTAACTTCCCGAGCCCCTGGAAGCATGAAAATCACTTTAAACATGCTAATTTTAGCTCTAACACTGATGATCCACCTACAAATGTGAACTGACGTTCAAAAATAAAACATTTGAAAACGGACCATTTTCCACATTTCTAAAGCATGACGTAATGGGGGGGTGTTAGCTCTTTCGTAGAAAATCAGCCGTTTTTGCTCGAACATTAAAATCCTCCAAATGGTATTTAATTAACTTCCCGGGGTGAAGAAACCCTTTTTGAGAACTCAGAGTGAGTAAATTGGCCATTTTCATGCACTTTTAACCATTCCATAAATCTTGTGTTTTGGGCCCCTGGAAGCATGAAAATCACTTTAAACATGCTAATTTTAGCTCTAACACTGATGATCCACCTACAAATGTGAACTGACGTTCAAAAATAAAACATTTGAAAACGGACCATTTTCCACATTTCTGAAGCATGACGTAATGGGGGGTGTTATCTCTTTTGTCGAAAATCAGCCGTTTTTGCTCGAACATTGAATGCCTCCAAATGGTATTTAATTAACTTCCCGAGCCCCTGGAAGCATGAAAATCACTTTAAACATGCTAATTTTAGCTCTAACACTGATGATCCACCTACAAATGTGAACTGACGTTCAAAAATAAAACATTTGAAAACGGACCATTTTCCACATTTCTGAAGCATGACGTAATGGGGGGGTGTTGTCTCTTTTGTGGAAAATCAGCCTTTTTTGCTCGAACATTAAATGCCTCCAAATGGTATTTAATTAACTTCCCGGGGTGAAGAAACCCTTTTTGAGAACTCAGAGTGAGTAAATTGGCCATTTTCATGCACTTTTAACCATTCCATAAATCTTGTGTTTTGGGCCCCTGGAAGCATGAAAATCACTTTAAACATGCTAATTTTAGCTCTAACACTGATGATCCACCTACAAATGTGAACTGACGTTAAAAAAAAACCATTTGAAAACGGACCATTTCCACATTTCTGAAGCATGACGTAATGGGGGGGTGTTATCTCTTTTGTCGAAAATCAGCAGTTTTTGCTCGAACATTAAATGCCTCCAAATGGTATTTAATTAACTTCCCGAGCCCCTGGAAGCATGAAAATCACTTTAAACATGCTAATTTTAGCTCTAACACTGATGATCCACCTACAAATGTGAACTGACGTTCAAAAATAAAACATTTGAAAACGGACCATTTTCCACATTTCTGAAGCATGACGTAATGGGGGGGTGTTATCTCTTTTGTGGAAAATCAGCCTTTTTTGCTCGAACATTAAATGCCTCCAAATGGTATTTAATTAACTTCCCGGGGTGAAGAAACCCTTTTTGAGAACTCAGAGTGAGTAAATTGGCCATTTTCATGCACTTTTAACCATTCCATAAATCTTGTGTTTTGGGCCCCTGGAAGCATGAAAATCACTTTAAACATGCTAATTTTAGCTCTAACACTGATGATCCACCTACAAATGTGAACTGACGTTCAAAAATAAAACATTTGAAAACGGACCATTTTCCACATTTCTGAAGCATGACGTAATGGGGGGGTGTTATCTCTTTTGTCGAAAATCAGCCGTTTTTGCTCTAACATTAAATGCCTCCAAATGGTATTTAATTAACTTCCCGGGGTGAAGAAACCCTTTTTGAGAACTCAGAGTGAGTAAATTGGCCATTTTCATGCACTTTTAACCATTCCATAAATCTTGTGTTTTGGGCCCCTGGAAGCATGAAAATCACTTTAAACATGCTAATTTTAGCTCTAACACTGATGATCCACCTACAAATGTGAACTGACGTTCAAAAATAAAACATTTGAAAACGGACCATTTTCCACATTTCTGAAGCATGACGTAATGGGGCGGTGTTATCTCTTTTGTCGAAAATCAGCCGTTTTTGCTCGAACATTAAATGCCTCCAAATGGTATTTAATTAACTTCCCGGAGTGAAGAAACCCTTTTTGAGAACTCAGAGTGAGTAAATTGGCCATTTTCATGCACTTTTAACCATTCCATAAATCTTGTGTTTTGGGCCCCTGGAAGCATGAAAATCACTTTAAACATGCTAATTTTAGCTCTAACACTGATGATCCACCTACAAATGTGAACTGACGTTCAAAAATAAAACATTTGAAAACGGACCATTTTCCACATTTCTGAAGCATGACGTAAGGGGGGGTGTTATCTCTTTTGTCGAAAATCAGCCGTTTTTGCTCTAACATTAAATGCCTCCAAATGGTATTTAATTAACTTTCCGGGGTGAAGAAACCCTTTTTGAGAACTCAGAGTGAGTAAATTGGCCATTTTCATGCACTTTTAACCATTCCATAAATCTTGTGTTTTGGGCCCCTGGAAGCATGAAAATCACTTTAAACATGCTAATTTTAGCTCTAACACTGATGATCCACCTACAAATGTGAACTGACGTTCAAAAATAAAACATTTGAAAACGGACCATTTTCCACATTTCTGAAGCATGACGTAATGGGGGGGTGTTATCTCTTTTGTCGAAAATCAGCCGTTTTTGCTCTAACATTAAATGCCTCCAAATGGTATTTAATTAACTTCCCGGGGTGAAGAAACCCTTTTTGAGAACTCAGAGTGAGTAAATTGGCCATT
This sequence comes from Lissotriton vulgaris, assembly GCF_964263255.1. Lineage (NCBI taxonomy): Eukaryota > Metazoa > Chordata > Amphibia > Caudata > Salamandridae > Lissotriton > Lissotriton vulgaris. The sequence goes on along the minus strand of NW_028245916.1, from coordinate 70,877 downwards.
TTCATGCACTTTTAACCATTCCATAAATCTTGTGTTTTGGGCCCCTGGAAGCATGAAAATCACTTTAAACATGCTAATTTTAGCTCTAACACTGATGATCCACCTACAAATGTGAACTGACGTTCAAAAATAAAACATTTGAAAACGGACCATTTTCCACATTTCTGAAGCATGACGTAATGGGGGGGTGTTATCTCTTTTGTCGAAAATCAGCCGTTTTTGCTCGAACATTAAATGCCTCCAAATGGTATTTAATTAACTTCCCGGGGTGAAGAAACCCTTTTTGAGAACTCAGAGTGAGTAAATTGGCCATTTTCATGCACTTTTAACCATTCCATAAATATTGTGTTTTGGGCCCCCGGAAGCATGAAATTCACTTTAAACATGCTAATTTTAGCTCTAACACTGATGATCCACCTACAAATGTGAACTGACGTTCAAAAATAAAACATTTGAAAACGGACCATTTTCCACATTTCTGAAGCATGACGTAATGGGGGGTTGTTATCTCTTTTGTCGAAAATCAGCCGTTTTTGCTCTAACATTAAATGCCTCCAAATGGTATTTAATTAACTTCCCGAGCCCCTGGAAGCATGAAAATCACTTTAAACATGCTAATTTTAGCTCTAACACTGATGATCCACCTACAAATGTGAACTGACGTTCAAAAATAAAACATTTGAAAACGGACCATTTTCCACATTTCTGAAGCATGACGTAATGGGGGGGTGTTATCTCTTTTGTCGAAAATCAGCCGTTTTTGCTCGAATATTAAATGCCTCCAAATGGTATTTAATTAACTTCCCGGGGTGAAGAAACCCTTTTTGAGAACTCAGAGTGAGTAAATTGGCCATTTTCATGCACTTTTAACCATTCCATAAATCTTGTGTTTTGGGCCCCTGGAAGCATGAAAATCACTTTAAACATGCTAGTTTTAGCTCTAACACTGATGATCCACCTACAAATGTGAACTGACGTTCAAAAATAAAACATTTGAAAACGGACCATTTTCCACATTTCTGAAGCATGACGTAATGGGGGGGTGTTATCTCTTTTGTCGAAAATCAGCCGTTTTGCTCGAACATTAAATGCCTCCAAATGGTATTTAATTAACTTCCCGAGCCCCTGGAAGCATGAAAATCACTTTAAACATGCTAATTTTAGCTCTAACACTGATGATCCACCTACAAATGTGAACTGACGTTCAAAAATAAAACATTTGAAAACGGACCATTTTCCACATTTCTGAAGCATGACGTAATGGGGGGGTGTTATCTCTTTTGTCGAAAATCAGCCATTTTTGCTCGAACATTAAATGCCTCCAAATGGTATTTAATTAACTTCCCGGGGTGAAGAAACCCTTTTTGAGAACTCAGAGTGAGTAAATTGGCCATTTTCATGCACTTTTAACCATTCCATAAATCTTGTGTTTTGGGCCCCTGGAAGCATGAAAATCACTTTAAACATGCTAATTTTAGCTCTAACACTGATGATCCACCTACAAATGTGAACTGACGTTCAAAAATGAAACATTTGAAAACGGACCATTTTCCACATTTCTGAAGCATGACGTAATGGGGGGGGTGTTATCTCTTTTGTCGAAAATCAGCCGTTTTTGCTCGAACATTAAATGCCTCCAAATGGTATTTAATTAACTTCCCGAGCCCCTGGAAGCATGAAAATCACTTTAAACATGCTAATTTTAGCTCTAACACTGATGATCCACCTACAAATGTGAACTGACGTTCAAAAATAAAACATTTGAAAACGGACCATTTTCCACATTTCTGAAGCATGACGTAATGGGGGGGTGTTATCTCTTTTGTCGAAAATCAGCCGTTTTTGCTCGAACATTAAATGCCTCCAAATGGTATTTAATTAACTTCCCGAGCCCCTGGAAGCATGAAAATCACTTTAAACATGCTAATTTTAGCTCTAACACTGATGATCCACCTACAAATGTGAACTGACGTTCAAAAATAAAACATTTGAAAACGGACCATTTTCCACATTTCTAAAGCTTGACGTAATGGGGGGGTGTTAGCTCTTTCGTCGAAAATCAGCCGTTTTTGCTCGAACATTAAAATCCTCCAAATGGTATTTAATTAACTTCCCGGGGTGAAGAAACCCTTTTTGAGAGCTCAGAGTGAGTAAATTGGCCATTTTCATGCACTTTTAACCATTCCATAAATCTTGTGTTTTGGGCCCCTGGAAGCATGAAAATCACTTTAAACATGCTAATTTTAGCTCCAACACTGATGATCCACCTACAAATGTGAACTGACGTTCAAAAATAAAACATTTGAAAACGGACCATTTTCCACATTTCTGAAGCATGACGTAATGGGGGGGTGTTATCTCTTTTGTCGAAAATCAGCCGTTTTTGCTCGAACATTAAATGCCTCCAAATGGTATTTAATTAACTTCCCGAGCCCCTGGAAGCAAGAAAATCACTTTAAACATGCTAATTTTAGCTCTAACACTGATGATCCACCTACAAATGTGAACTGACGTTCAAAAATAAAACATTTGAAAACGGACCATTTTCCACATTTCTGAAGCATGACGTAATGGGGGGGTGTTATCTCTTTTGTCGAAAATCAGCCGTTTTTGCTCGAACATTAAATGCCTCCAAATGGTATTTATTTCACTTCCCGAGCCCCTGGAAGCATGAAAATCACTTAAAACATGCTAATTTTAGCTCTAACACTGATGATCCACCTACAAATGTGAACTGACGTTCAAAAATAAAACATTTGAAAACGGACCATTTTCCACATTTCTAAAGCATGACGTAATGGGGGGGTGTTAGCTCTTTCGTCGAAAATCAGCCGTTTTTGCTCGAACATTAAAATCCTCCAAATGGTATTTAATTAACTTCCCGGGGTGAAGAAACCCTTTTTGAGAACTCAGAGTGAGTAAATTGGCCATTTTCATGCACTTTTAACCATTCCATAAATCTTGTGTTTTGGGCCCCTGGAAGCATGAAAATCACTTTAAACATGCTAATTTTAGCTCTAACACTGATGATCCACCTACAAATGTGAACTGACGTTCAAAAATAAAACATTTGAAAACGGACCATTTTCCACATTTCTGAAGCATGACGTAATGGGGGGTGTTATCTCTTTTGTCGAAAATCAGCCGTTTTTGCTCGAACATTGAATGCCTCCAAATGGTATTTAATTAACTTCCCGAGCCCCTGGAAGCATGAAAATCACTTTAAACATGCTAATTTTAGCTCTAACACTGATGATCCACCTACAAATGTGAACTGACGTTCAAAAATAAAACATTTGAAAATGGACCATTTTCCACATTTCTGAAGCATGACGTAATGGGGGGGTGTTGTCTCTTTTGTGGAAAATCAGCCTTTTTTGCTCGAACATTAAATGCCTCCAAATGGTATTTAATTAACTTCCCGGGGTGAAGAAACCCTTTTTGAGAACTCAGAGTGAGTAAATTGGCCATTTTCATGCACTTTTAACCATTCCATAAATCTTGTGTTTTGGGCCCCTGGAAGCATGAAAATCACTTTAAACATGCTAATTTTAGCTCTAACACTGATGATCCACCTACAAATGTGAACTGACGTTAAAAAAAAACCATTTGAAAACGGACCATTTCCACATTTCTGAAGCATGACGTAATGGGGGGGTGTTATCTCTTTTGTCGAAAATCAGCAGTTTTTGCTCGAACATTAAATGCCTCCAAATGGTATTTAATTAACTTCCCGAGCCCCTGGAAGCATGAAAATCACTTTAAACATGCTAATTTTAGCTCTAACACTGATGATCCACCTACAAATGTGAACTGACGTTCAAAAATAAAACATTTGAAAACGGACCATTTTCCACATTTCTGAAGCATGACGTAATGGGGGGGTGTTATCTCTTTTGTCGAAAATCAGCCGTTTTTGCTCTAACATTAAATGCCTCCAAATGGTATTTAATTAACTTCCCGGGGTGAAGAAACCCTTTTTGAGAACTCAGAGTGAGTAAATTGGCCATTTTCATGCACTTTTAACCATTCCATAAATCTTGTGTTTTGGGCCCCTGGAAGCATGAAAATCACTTTAAACATGCTAATTTTAGCTCTAACACTGATGATCCACCTACAAATGTGAACTGACGTTCAAAAATAAAACATTTGAAAACGGACCATTTTCCACATTTCTGAAGCATGACGTAATGGGGGGGTGTTATCTCTTTTGTCGAAAATCAGCCGTTTTTGCTCTAACATTAAATGCCTCCAAATGGTATTTAATTAACTTCCCGGGGTGAAGAAACCCTTTTTGAGAACTCAGAGTGAGTAAATTGGCCATTTTCATGCACTTTTAACCATTCCATAAATCTTGTGTTTTGGGCCCCTGGAAGCATGAAAATCACTTTAAACATGCTAATTTTAGCTCTAACACTGATGATCCACCTACAAATGTGAACTGACGTTCAAAAATAAAACATTTGAAAACGGACCATTTTCCACATTTCTGAAGCATGACGTAATGGGGCGGTGTTATCTCTTTTGTCGAAAATCAGCCGTTTTTGCTCGAACATTAAATGCCTCCAAATGGTATTTAATTAACTTCCCGGAGTGAAGAAACCCTTTTTGAGAACTCAGAGTGAGTAAATTGGCCATTTTCATGCACTTTTAACCATTCCATAAATCTTGTGTTTTGGGCCCCTGGAAGCATGAAAATCACTTTAAACATGCTAATTTTAGCTCTAACACTGATGATCCACCTACAAATGTGAACTGACGTTAAAAAAAAACCATTTGAAAACGGACCATTTTCCACATTTCTGAAGCATGACGTAATGGGGGGGTGTTATCTCTTTTGTCGAAAATCAGCAGTTTTTGCTCGAACATTAAATGCCTCCAAATGGTATTTAATTAACTTCCCGAGCCCCTGGAAGCATGAAAATCACTTTAAACATGCTAATTTTAGCTCTAACACTGATGATCCACCTACAAATGTGAACTGACGTTCAAAAATAAAACATTTGAAAACGGACCATTTTCCACATTTCTGAAGCATGACGTAATGGGGGGGTGTTATCTCTTTTGTGGAAAATCAGCCTTTTTTGCTCGAACATTAAATGCCTCCAAATGGTATTTAATTAACTTCCCGGGGTGAAGAAACCCTTTTTGAGAACTCAGAGTGAGTAAATTGGCCATTTTCATGCACTTTTAACCATTCCATAAATCTTGTGTTTTGGGCCCCTGGAAGCATGAAAATCACTTTAAACATGCTAATTTTAGCTCTAACACTGATGATCCACCTACAAATGTGAACTGACGTTCAAAAATAAAACATTTGAAAACGGACCATTTTCCACATTTCTGAAGCATGACGTAATGGGGGGGTGTTATCTCTTTTGTCGAAAATCCGCCGTTTTTGCTCTAACATTAAATGCCTCCAAATGGTATTTAATTAACTTCCCGGGGTGAAGAAACCCTTTTTGAGAACTCAGAGTGAGTAAATTGGCCATTTTCATGCACTTTTAACCATTCCATAAATCTTGTGTTTTGGGCCCCTGGAAGCATGAAAATCACTTTAAACATGCTAATTTTAGCTCTAACACTGATGATCCACCTACAAATGTGAACTGACGTTCAAAAATAAAACATTTGAAAACGGACCATTTTCTACATTTCTGAAGCATGACGTAATGGGGGGGTGTTATCTCTTTTGTCGAAAATCAGCCGTTTTTGCTCGAACATTAAATGCCTCCAAATGGTATTTAATTAACTTCCCAAACCCCTGGAAGCATGAAATCACTTTAAACATGCTAATTTTAGCTCTAACACTGATGATCCACCTACAAATGTGAACTGACGTTCAAAAATAAAACATTTGAAAACGGACCATTTTCCACATTTCTGAAGCATGACGTAATGGGGGGGTGTTATCTCTTTTGTCGAAAATCAGCCGTTTTTGCTCGAACATTAAATGCCTCCAAATGGTATTTAATTAACTTCCCGGGTGAAGAAACCCTTTTTGAGAACTCAGAGTGAGTAAATTGGCCATTTTCATGCACTTTTAACCATTCCATAAATCTTGTGTTTTGGGCCCCTGGAAGCATGAAAATCACTTTAAACATGCTAATTTTAGCTCTAACACTGATGATCCACCTACAAATGTGAACTGACGTTCAAAAATAAAACATTTGAAAACGGACCATTTTCCACATTTCTGAAGCATGACGTAATGGGGGGGTGTTTTCTCTTTTGTCGAAAATCAGCCGTTTTTGCTCGAACATTAAATGCCTCCAAATGGTATTTAATTAACTTCCCGAGCCCCTGGAAGCATGAAAATCACTTTAAACATGCTAATTTTAGCTCTAACACTGATGATCCACCTACAAATGTGAACTGACGTTCAAAAATAAAACATTTGAAAACGGACCATTTTCCACATTTCTGAAGCATGACGTAATGGGGGGGTGTTATCTCTTTTGTCGAAAATCAGCCGTTTTTGCTCGAACATTAAATGCCTCCAAATGGTATTTAATTAACTTCCCGGGGTGAAGAAACCCTTTTTGAGAACTCAGAGTGAGTAAATTGGCCATTTTCATGCACTTTTAACCATTCCATAAATCTTGTGTTTTGGGCCCCTGGAAGCATGAAAATCACTTTAAACATGCTAATTTTAGCTCTAACACTGATGATCCACCTACAAATGTGAACTGACGTTCAAAAATAAAACATTTGAAAACGGACCATTTTCCACATTTCTGAAGCATGACGTAATGGGGGGATGTTATCTCTTTTGTCGAAAATCAGCCGTTTTTGCTCTAACATTAAATGCCTCCAAATGGTATTTAATTAACTTCCCGGGGTGAAGAAACCCTTTTTGAGAACTCAGAGTGAGTAAATTGGCCATTTTCATGCACTTTTAACCATTCCATAAATCTTGTGTTTTGGGCCCCTGGAAGCATGAAAATCACTTTAAACATGCTAATTTTAGCTCTAACACTGATGATCCACCTACAAATGTGAACTGACGTTCAAAAATAAAACATTTGAAAACGGACCATTTTCCACATTTCTGAAGCATGACGTAATGGGGGGGTGTTATCTCTTTTGTCGAAAATCAGCCGTTTTTGCTCTAACATTAAATGCCTCCAAATGGTATTTAATTAACTTCCCGAGCCCCTGGAAGCATGAAAATCCCTTTAAACATACTAATTTTAGCTCTATCACTGATGATCCACCTACAAATGTGAACTGACGTTCAAAAATAAAACATTTGAAAACGGACCATTTTCCACAGTTCTGAAGCATGACGTAATGGGGGGGTGTTATCTCTTTTGTCGAAAATCAGCCGTTTTTGCTCTAACATTAAATGCCTCCAAATGGTATTTAATTAACTTCCCGGGGTGAAGAAACCCTTTTTGAGAACTCAGAGTGAGTAAATTGGCCATTTTCATGCACTTTTAACCATTCCATAAATCTTGTGTTTTGGGCCCCTGGAAGCATGAAAATCACTTTAAACATGCTAATTTTAGCTCTAACACTGATGATCCACCTACAAATGTGAACTGACGTTCAAAAATAAAACATTTGAAAACGGACCATTTTCCACATTTCTGAAGCATGACGTAATGGGGGGGTGTTATCTCTTTTGTCGAAAATCAGCCGTTTTTGCTCTAACATTAAATGCCTCCAAATGGTATTTAATTAACTTCCCGGGGTGAAGAAACCCTTTTTGAGAACTCAGAGTGAGTAAATTGGCCATTTTCATGCACTTTTAACCATTCCATAAATCTTGTGTTTTGGGCCCCTGGAAGCATGAAAATCACTTTAAACATGCTAATTTTAGCTCTAACACTGATGATCCACCTACAAATGTGAACTGACGTTCAAAAATAAAACATTTGAAAACGGACCATTTTCCACATTTCTGAAGCATGACGTAATGGGGCGGTGTTATCTCTTTTGTCGAAAATCAGCCGTTTTTGCTCGAACATTAAATGCCTCCAAATGGTATTTAATTAACTTCCCGGAGTGAAGAAACCCTTTTTGAGAACTCAGAGTGAGTAAATTGGCCATTTTCATGCACTTTTAACCATTCCATAAATCTTGTGTTTTGGGCCCCTGGAAGCATGAAAATCACTTTAAACATGCTAATTTTAGCTCTAACACTGATGATCCACCTATAAATGTGAACTGACGTTCAAAAATAAAACATTTGAAAACGGACCATTTTCCACATTTCTGAAGCATGACGTAATGGGGGGGTGTTATCTCTTTTGTCGAAAATCAGCCGTTTTTGCTCTAACATTAAATGCCTCCAAATGGTATTTAATTAACTTTCCGGGGTGAAGAAACCCTTTTTGAGAACTCAGAGTGAGTAAATTGGCCATTTTCATGCACTTTTAACCATTCCATAAATCTTGTGTTTTGGGCCCCTGGAAGCATGAAAATCACTTTAAACATGCTAATTTTAGCTCTAACACTGATGATCCACCTACAAATGTCAACTGACGTTCAAAAATAAAACATTTGAAAACGGACCATTTTCCACATTTCTGAAGCATGACGTAATGGGGGGGTGTTATCTCTTTTGTCGAAAATCAGCCGTTTTTGCTCTAACATTAAATGCCTCCAAATGGTATTTAATTAACTTCCCGGGGTGAAGAAACCCTTTTTTGAGAACTCAGAGTGAGTAAATTGGCCATTTTCATGCACTTTTAACCATTCCATAAATCTTGTGTTTTGGGCCCCTGGAAGCATGAAAATCACTTTAAACATGCTAATTTTAGCTCTAACACTGATGATCCACCTACAAATGTGAACTGACGTTCAAAAATAAAACATTTGAAAACGGACCATTTTCCACATTTCTGAAGCATGACGTAATGGGGGGGTGTTATCTCTTTTGTCGAAAATCAGCCGTTTTTGCTCTAACATTAAATGCCTCCAAATGGTATTTAATTAACTTCCCGGGGTGAAGAAACCCTTTTTGAGAACTCAGAGTGAGTAAATTGGCCATTTTCATGCACTTTTAACCATTCCATAAATCTTGTGTTTTGGGCCCCTGGAAGCATGAAAATCACTTTAAACATGCTAATTTTAGCTCTAACACTGATGATCCACCTACAAATGTGAACTGACGTTCAAAAATAAAACATTTGAAAACGGACCATTTTCCACATTTCTGAAGCATGACGTAATGGGGCGGTGTTATCTCTTTTGTCGAAAATCAGCCGTTTTTGCTCGAACATTAAATGCCTCCAAATGGTATTTAATTAACTTCCCGGAGTGAAGAAACCCTTTTTGAGAACTCAGAGTGAGTAAATTGGCCATTTTCATGCACTTTTAACCATTCCATAAATCTTGTGTTTTGGGCCCCTGGAAGCATGAAAATCACTTTAAACATGCTAATTTTAGCTCTAACACTGATGATCCACCTACAAATGTGAACTGACGTTCAAAAATAAAACATTTGAAAACGGACCATTTTCCACATTTCTGAAGCATGACGTAATGGGGGGGTGTTATCTCTTTTGTCGAAAATCAGCCGTTTTTGCTCTAACATTAAATGCCTCCAAATGGTATTTAATTAACTTTCCGGGGTGAAGAAACCCTTTTTGAGAACTCAGAGTGAGTAAATTGGCCATTTTCATGCACTTTTAACCATTCCATAAATCTTGTGTTTTGGGCCCCTGGAAGCATGAAAATCACTTTAAACATGCTAATTTTAGCTCTAACACTGATGATCCACCTACAAATGTCAACTGACGTTCAAAAATAAAACATTTGAAAACGGACCATTTTCCACATTTCTAAAGCATGACGTAATGGGGGGGTGTTATCTCTTTTGTCGAAAATCAGCCGTTTTTGCTCTAACATTAAATGCCTCCAAATGGTATTTAATTAACTTCCCGGGGTGAAGAAACCCTTTTTTGAGAACTCAGAGTGAGTAAATTGGCCATTTTCATGCACTTTTAACCATTCCATAAATCTTGTGTTTTGGGCCCCTGGAAGCATGAAAATCACTTTAAACATGCTAATTTTAGCTCTAACACTGATGATCCACCTACAAATGTGAACTGACGTTCAAAAATAAAACATTTGAAAACGGACCATTTTCCACATTTCTGAAGCATGACGTAATGGGGGGGTGTTATCTCTTTTGTCGAAAATCAGCCGTTTTTGCTCTAACATTAAATGCCTCCAAATGGTATTTAATTAACTTCCCGGGGTGAAGAAACCCTTTTTGAGAACTCAGAGTGAGTAAATTGGCCATTTTCATGCACTTTTAACCATTCCATAAATATTGTGTTTTGGGCCCCCGGAAGCATGAAAATCACTTTAAACATGCTAATTTTAGCTCTAACACTGATGATCCACCTACAAATGTGAACTGACGTTCAAAAATAAAACATTTGAAAACGGACCATTTTCCACATTTCTGAAGCATGACGTAATGGGGGGTTGTTATCTCTTTTGTCGAAAATCAGCCGTTTTTGCTCTAACATTAAATGCCTCCAAATGGTATTTAATTAACTTCCCGAGCCTCTGGAAGCATGAAAATCACTTTAAACATGCTAATTTTAGCTCTAACACTGATGATCCACCTACAAATGTGAACTGACGTTCAAAAATAAAACATTTGAAAACGGACCATTTTCCACATTTCTGAAGCATGACGTAATGGGGGGGTGTTATCTCTTTTGTCGAAAATCAGCCGTTTTTGCTCGAATATTAAATGCCTCCAAATGGTATTTAATTAACTTCCCGGGGTGAAGAAACCCTTTTTGAGAACTCAGAGTGAGTAAATTGGCCATTTTCATGCACTTTTAACCATTCCATAAATCTTGTGTTTTGGGCCCCTGGAAGCATGAAAATCACTTTAAACATGCTAGTTTTAGCTCTAACACTGATGATCCACCTACAAATGTGAACTGACGTTCAAAAATAAAACATTTGAAAACGGACCATTTTCCACATTTCTGAAGCATGACGTAATGGGGGGGTGTTATCTCTTTTGTCGAAAATCAGCCGTTTTGCTCGAACATTAAATGCCTCCAAATGGTATTTAATTAACTTCCCGAGCCCCTGGAAGCATGAAAATCACTTTAAACATGCTAATTTTAGCTCTAACACTGATGATCCACCTACAAATGTGAACTGACGTTCAAAAATAAAACATTTGAAAACGGACCATTTTCCACATTTCTGAAGCATGACGTAATGGGGGGGTGTTATCTCTTTTGTCGAAAATCAGCCGTTTTTGCTCGAACATTAAATGCCTCCAAATGGTATTTAATTAACTTCCCGGGGTGAAGAAACCCTTTTTGAGAACTCAGAGTGAGTAAATTGGCCATTTTCATGCACTTTTAACCATTCCATAAATCTTGTGTTTTGGGCCCCTGGAAGCATGAAAATCACTTTAAACATGCTAATTTTAGCTCTAACACTGATGATCCACCTACAAATGTGAACTGACGTTCAAAAATGAAACATTTGAAAACGGACCATTTTCCACATTTCTGAAGCATGACGTAATGGGGGGGTGTTATCTCTTTTGTCGAAAATCAGCCGTTTTTGCTCGAACATTAAATGCCTCCAAATGGTATTTAATTAACTTCCCGAGCCCCTGGAAGCATGAAAATCACTTTAAACATGCTAATTTTAGCTCTAACACTGATGATCCACCTACAAATGTGAACTGACGTTCAAAAATAAAACATTTGAAAACGGACCATTTTCCACATTTCTGAAGCATGACGTAATGGGGGGGTGTTATCTCTTTTGTCGAAAATCAGCCGTTTTTGCTCTAACATTAAATGCCTCCAAATGGTATTTAATTAACTTCCCGGGGTGAAGAAACCCTTTTTGAGAACTCAGAGTGAGTAAATTGGCCATTTTCATGCACTTTTAACCATTCCATAAATCTTGTGTTTTGGGCCCCTGGAAGCATGAAAATCACTTTAAACATGCTAATTTTAGCTCTAACACTGATGATCCACCTACAAATGTGAACTGACGTTCAAAAATAAAACATTTGAAAACGGACCATTTTCCACATTTCTGAAGCAGGGGTGTTATCTCTTTTGTCGAAAATCAGCCGTTTTTGCTCGAACATTAAATGCCTCCAAATGGTATTTAATTAACTTCCCGAGCCCCTGGAAGCATGAAAATCTCTTTAAACATGCTAATTTTAGCTCTAACACTGATGATCCACCTACAAATGTGAACTGACGTTCAAAAATAAAACATTTGAAAACGGACCATTTTCCACATTTCTGAAGCATGACGTAATGGGGGGGTGTTATCTCTTTTGTGGAAAATCAGCCGTTTTTGCTCGAACAATAAATGCCTCCAAATGGTATTTATTTCACTTCCCGAGCCCCTGGAAGCATGAAAATCACTTTAAACATGCTAATTTTAGCTCTAACACTGATGATCCACCTACAAATGTGAACTGACGTTCAAAAATAAAACATTTGAAAACGGACCATTTTCCACATTTCTGAAGCATGACGTAATGGGGGGGTGTTATCTCTTTTGTCGAAAATCAGCCGTTTTTGCTCAAACATTAAATGCCTCCAAATGGTATTTATTTCACTTCCCGAGCCCCTGGAAGCATGAAAATCACTTTAAACATGCTAATTTTAGCTCTAACACTGATGATCCACCTACAAATGTGAACTGACGTTCAAAAATAAAACATTTGAAAACGGACCATTTTCCACATTTCTGAAGCATGACGTAATGGGGGGGTGTTATCTCTTTTGTCGAAAATCAGCCGTTTTTGCTCGAACATTAAATGCCTCCAAATGGTATTTAATTAACTTCCCGAGCCCCTGGAAGCATGAAAATCACTTTAAACATGCTAATTTTAGCTCTAACACTGATGATCCACCTACAAATGTGAACTGACGTTCAAAAATAAAACATTTGAAAACGGACCATTTTCCACATTTCTGAAGCATGACGTAATGGGGGGGTGTTATCTCTTTTGTCGAAAATCAGCCGTTTTTGCTCGAACATTAAATGCCTCCAAATGGTATTTAATTAACTTCCTGAGCCCCTGGAAGCATGAAAATCACTTTAAACATGCTAATTTTAGCTCTAACACTGATGATCCACCTACAAATGTGAACTGACGTTCAAAAATAAAACATTTGAAAACGGACCATTTTCCACATTTCTGAAGCATGACGTAATGGGGGGGTGTTATCTCTTTTGTCGAAAATCAGCCGTTTTTGCTCGAACATTAAATGCCTCCAAATGGTATTTAATTAACTTCCCGGGGTGAAGAAACCCTTTTTGAGAACTCAGAGTGAGTAAATTGGCCATTTTCATGCACTTTTAACCATTCCATAAATCTTGTGTTTTGGGCCCCTGGAAGCATGAAAATCACTTTAAACATGCTAATTTTAGCTCTAACACTGATGATCCACCTACAAATGTGAACTGACGTTCAAAAATAAAACATTTGAAAACGGACCATTTTCCACATTTCTGAAGCATGACGTAATGGGGGGGTGTTATCTCTTTTGTCGAAAATCAGCCGTTTTTGCTCGAACATTAAATGCCTCCAAATGGTATTTAATTAACTTCCCGAGCCCCTGGAAGCATGAAAATCACTTTAAACATGCTAATTTTAGCTCTAACACTGATGATCCACCTACAAATGTGAACTGACGTTCAAAAATAAAACATTTGAAAACGGACCATTTTCCACATTTCTGAAGCATGACGTAATGGGGGGGTGTTATCTCTTTTGTCGAAAATCGGCCGTTTTTGCTCGAACATTAAATGCCTCCAAATGGTATTTAATTAACTTCCCGAGCCCCTGGAAGCATGAAAATCACTTTAAACATGCTAATTTTAGCTCTAACACTGATGATCCACCTACAAATGTGAACTGACGTTCAAAAATAAAACATTTGAAAACGGACCATTTTCCACATTTCTGAAGCATGACGTAATGGGGGGGTGTTATCTCTTTTGTCGAAAATCAGCCGTTTTTGCTCGAACATTAAATGCCTCCAAATGGTATTTAATTAACTTCCCGAGCACCTGGAAGCATGAAAATCACTTTAAACATGCTAATTTTAGCTCTAACACTGATGATCCACCTACAAATGTGAACTGACGTTCAAAAATAAAACATTTGAAAACGGACCATTTTCCACATTTCTGAAGCATGACGTAATGGGGGGTGTTATCTCTTTTGTCGAAAATCAGCCGTTTTTGCTCGAACATTAAATGCCTCCAAATGGTATTTAATTAACTTCCCGAGCCCCTGGAAGCATGAAAATCGCTTTAAACATGCTAATTTTAGCTCTAACACTGATGATCCACCTACAAATGTGAACTGACGTTCAAAAATAAAACATTTGAAAACAGACCATTTTCCACATTTCTGAAGCATGACGTAATGGGGGGGGTGTTAGCTCTTTCGTCGAAAATCAGCCGTTTTTGCTCGAACATTAAAATCCTCCAAATGGTATTTATTTCACTTCCCGGGTTGAAGAAACCCTTTTTGAGAACTCAGAGTGAGTAAATTGGCCATTTTCATGCACTTTTAACCATTCCATAAATCTTGTGTTTTGGGCCCCTGGAAGCATGAAAATCACTTTAAACATGCTAATTTTAGCTCTAACACTGATGATCCACCTACAAATGTGAACTGACGTTCAAAAATAAAACATTTGAAAACGGACCATTTTCCACATTTCTGAAGCATGATGTAATGGGGGGGTGTTATCTCTTTTGTCGAAAATCAGCCGTTTTTGCTCGAACATTAAATGCCTCCAAATGGTATTTATTTCACTTCCCGAGCCCCTGGAAGTATGAAAATCAATTTAAACATGCTAATTTTAGCTCTAACACTGATGATCCACCTACAAATGTGAACTGACGTTCAAAAATAAAACATTTGAAAACGGACCATTTTCCACATTTCTAAAGCATGACGTAATGGGGGGGTGTTAGCTCTTTCGTCGAAAATCAGCCGTTTTTGCTCGAACATTAAAATCCTCCAAATGGTATTTAATTAACTTCCCGGGGTGAAGAAACCCTTTTTGAGAACTCAGAGTGAGTAAATTGGCCATTTTCATGCACTTTTAACCATTCCATAAATCTTGTGTTTTGGGCCCCTGGAAGCATGAAAATCACTTTAAACATGCTAATTTTAGCTCTAACACTGATGATCCACCTACAAATGTGAACTGACGTTCAAAAATAAAACATTTGAAAACGGACCATTTTCCACATTTCTGAAGCATGACGTAATGGGGGGGTGTTATCTCTTTTGTCGAAAATCAGCCGTTTTTGCTTGAACATTAAATGCCTCCAAATGGTATTTAATTAACTTCCCGGGGTGAAGAAACCCTTTTTGAGAACTCAGAGTGAGTAAATTGGCCATTTTCATGCACTTTTAACCATTCCATAAATCTTGTGTTTTGGGCCCCTGGAAGCATGAAAATCACTTTAAACATGCTAATTTTAGCTCTAACACTGATGATCCACCTACAAATGTGAACTGACGTTCAAAAATAAAACATTTGAAAACGGACCATTTTCCACATTTCTGAAGCATGACGTAATGGGGGGGTGTTATCTCTTTTGTCGAAAATCAGCCGTTTTTGCTCGAACATTAAATGCCTCCAAATGGTATTTAATTAACTTCCCGGGGTGAAGAAACCCTTTTTGAGAACTCAGAGTGAGTAAATTGGCCATTTTCATGCACTTTTAACCATTCCATAAATCTTGTGTTTTGGGCCCCTGGAAGCATGAAAATCACTTTAAACATGCTAATTTTAGCTCTAACACTGATGATCCACCTACAAATGTGAACTGACGTTCAAAAATAAAACATTTGAAAACGGACCATTTTCCACATTTCTGAAGCATGACGTAATGGGGGGGTGTTATCTCTTTTGTCGAAAATCAGCCGTTTTTGCTCGAACATTAAATGCCTCCAAATGGTATTTAATTAACTTCCCGGGGTGAAGAAACCCTTTTTGAGAACTCAGAGTGAGTAAATTGGCCATTTTCATGCACTTTTAACCATTCCATAAATCTTGTGTTTTGGGCCCCTGGAAGCATGAAAATCACTTTAAACATGCTAATTTTAGCTCTAACACTGATGATCCACCTACAAATGTGAACTGACGTTCAAAAATAAAACATTTGAAAACGGACCATTTTCCACATTTCTGAAGCATGACGTAATGGGGGGGTGTTATCTCTTTTGTCGAAAATCAGCCGTTTTTGCTCGAACATTAAATGCCTCCAAATGGTATTTAATTAACTTCCCGGGGTGAAGAAACCCTTTTTGAGAACTCAGAGTGAGTAAATTGGCCATTTTCATGCACTTTTAACCATTCCATAAATCTTGTGTTTTGGGCCCCTGGAAGCATGAAAATCACTTTAAACATGCTAATTTTAGCTCTAACACTGATGATCCACCTACAAATGTGAACTGACGTTCAAAAATAAAACATTTGAAAACGGACCATTTTCCACATTTCTGAAGCATGACGTAATGGGGGGGTGTTATCTCTTTTGTCGAAAATCAGCCGTTTTTGCTCGAACATTAAATGCCTCCAAATGGTATTTAATTAACTTCCCGGGGTGAAGAAACCCTTTTTGAGAACTCAGAGTGAGTAAATTGGCCATTTTCATGCACTTTTAACCATTCCATAAATCTTGTGTTTTGGGCCCCTGGAAGCATGAAAATCACTTTAAACATGCTAATTTTAGCTCTAACACTGATGATCCACCTACAAATGTGAACTGACGTTCAAAAATAAAACATTTGAAAACGGACCATTTTCCACATTTCTGAAGCATGACATAATGGGGGGGTGTTATCTCTTTTGTCGAAAATCAGCCGTTTTTGCTCGAACATTAAATGCCTCCAAATGGTATTTAATTAACTTTCCGCGGTGAAGAAACCCTTTTTGAGAACTCAGAGTGAGTAAATTGGCCATTTTCATGCACTTTTAACCATTCCATAAATCTTGTGTTTTGGGCCCCTGGAAGCATGAAAATCACTTTAAACATGCTAATTTTAGCTCTAACACTGATGATCCACCTACAAATGTGAACTGACGTTCAAAAATAAAACATTTGAAAACGGACCATTTTCCACATTTCTGAAGCATGACGTAATGGGGGGGGTGTTATCTCTTTTGTCGAAAATCAGCCGTTTTTGCTCTAACATTAAATGCCTCCAAATGGTATTTAATTAACTTCCCGGGGTGAAGAAACCCTTTTTGAGAACTCAGAGTGAGTAAATTGGCCATTTTCATGCACTTTTAACCATTCCATAAATCTTGTGTTTTGGGCCCCTGGAAGCATGAAAATCACTTTAAACATGCTAATTTTAGCTCTAACACTGATGATCCACCTACAAATGTGAACTGACGTTCAAAAATAAAACATTTGAAAACGGACCATTTTCCACATTTCTGAAGCATGACGTAATGGGGGGGTTTTATCTCTTTTGTCGAAAATCAGCCGTTTTTGCTCGA
The DNA here is from genome assembly GCF_964263255.1 of Lissotriton vulgaris. NCBI lineage: Eukaryota > Metazoa > Chordata > Amphibia > Caudata > Salamandridae > Lissotriton > Lissotriton vulgaris. Next base: position 53,373 of record NW_028245916.1, on the reverse strand, counting down.
ACATTAAATGCCTCCAAATGGTATTTAATTAACTTCCCGGGGTGAAGAAACCCTTTTTGAGAACTCAGAGTGAGTAAATTGGCCATTTTCATGCACTTTTAACCATTCCATAAATCTTGTGTTTTGGGCCCCTGGAAGCATGAAAATCACTTTAAACATGCTAATTTTAGCTCTAACACTGATGATCCACCTACAAATGTGAACTGACGTTCAAAAATAAAACATTTGAAAACGGACCATTTTCCACATTTCTGAAGCATGACGTAATGGGGGGTTGTTATCTCTTTTGTCGAAAATCAGCCGTTTTTGCTCTAACATTAAATGCCTCCAAATGGTATTTAATTAACTTCCCGAGCCCCTGGAAGCATGAAAATCACTTTAAACATGCTAATTTTAGCTCTAACACTGATGATCCACCTACAAATGTGAACTGACGTTCAAAAATAAAACATTTGAAAACGGACCATTTTCCACATTTCTGAAGGATGACGTAATGGGGGGGTGTTATCTCTTTTGTCGAAAATCAGCCGTTTTTGCTCGAATATTAAATGCCTCCAAATGGTATTTAATTAACTTCCCGGGGTGAAGAAACCCTTTTTGAGAACTCAGAGTGAGTAAATTGGCCATTTTCATGCACTTTTACCCATTCCATAAATCTTGTGTTTTGGGCCCCTGGAAGCATGAAAATCACTTTAAACATGCTAATTTTAGCTCTAACACTGATGATCCACCTACAAATGTGAACTGACGTTCAAAAATAAAACATTTGAAAACGGACCATTTTCCACATTTCTGAAGCATGACGTAATGGGGGGTGTTATCTCTTTTGTCGAAAATCAGCCGTTTTTGCTCGAACATTAAATGCCTCCAAATGGTATTTAATTAACTTCCCGATCCCCTGGAAGCATGAAAATCACTTTAAACATGCTAATTTTAGCTCTAACACTGATGATCCACCTACAAATGTGAACTGACGTTCAAAAATAAAACATTTGAAAACTGACCATTTTCCACATTTCTGAAGCATGACGTAATGGGGGGGTGTTATCTCTTTTGTGGAAAATCAGCCGTTTTTGCTCGAACATTAAATGCCTCCAAATGGTATTTATTTCACTTCCCGAGCCCCTGGAAGCATGAAAATCACTTTAAACATGCTAATTTTAGCTCTAACACTGATGATCCACCTACAAATGTGAACTGACGTTCAAAAATAAAACATTTGAAAACGGACCATTTTCCACATTTCTGAAGCATGACGTAATGGGGGGGTGTTATCTCTTTTGTCGAAAATCAGCCGTTTTTGCTCGAACATTAAATGCCTCCAAATGGTATTTAATTAACTTCCCGGGGTGAAGAAACCCTTTTTGAGAACTCCGAGTGAGTAAATTGGCCATTTTCATGCACTTTTAACCATTCCATAAATCTTGTGTTTTGGGCCCCTGGAAGCATGAAAATCACTTTAAACATGCTAATTTTAGCTCTAACACTGATGATCCACCTACAAATGTGAACTGACGTTCAAAAATAAAACATTTGAAAACGGACCATTTTCCACATTTCTGAAGCATGACGTAATGGGGGGGTGTTATCTCTTTTGTCGAAAATCAGCCGTTTTTGCTCGAACATTAAATGCCTCCAAATGGTATTTAATTAACTTCCCGGGGTGAAGAAACCCTTTTTGAGAACTCAGAGTGAGTAAATTGGCCATTTTCATGCACTTTTATCCATTCCATAAATCTTGTGTTTTGGGCCCCTGGAAGCATGAAAATCACTTTAAACATGCTAATTTTAGCTCTAACACTGATGATCCACCTACAAATGTGAACTGACGTTCAAAAATAAAACATTTGAAAACGGACCATTTTCCACATTTCTGAAGCATGACGTAATGGGGGGGTGTTATCTCTTTTGTCGAAAATCAGCCGTTTTTGCTCGAACATTAAATGCCTCCAAATGGTATTTAATTAACTTCCCGGGGTGAAGAAACCCTTTTTGAGAACTCAGAGTGAGTAAATTGGCCATTTTCATGCACTTTTAACCATTCCATAAGTCTTGTGTTTTGGGCCCCTGGAAGCATGAAAATCACTTTAAACATGCTAATTTTAGCTCTAACACTGATGATCCACCTACAAATGTGAACTGACGTTCAAAAATAAAACATTTGAAAACGGACCATTTTCCACATTTCTGAAGCATGACGTAATGGGGGGGTGTTATCTCTTTTGTCGAAAATCAGCCGTTTTTGCTCGAACATGAAATGCCTCCAAATGGTATTTAATTAACTTCCCGGGGTGAAGAAACCCTTTTTGAGAACTCAGAGTGAGTAAATTGGCCATTTTCATGCACTTTTAACCATTCCATAAATCTTGTGTTTTGGGCCCCTGGAAGCATGAAAATCACTTTAAACATGCTAATTTTAGCTCTAACACTGATGATCCACCTACAAATGTGAACTGACGTTCAAAAATAAAACATTTGAAAACGGACCATTTTCCACATTTCTGAAGCATGACGTAATGGGGGGGTGTTATCTCTTTTGTCGAAAATCAGCCATTTTTGCTCTAACATTAAATGCCTCCAAATGGTATTTAATTAACTTTCCGGGGTGAAGAAACCCTTTTTGAGAACTCAGAGTGAGTAAATTGGCCATTTTCATGCACTTTTAACCATTCCATAAATCTTGTGTTTTGGGCCCCTGGAAGCATGAAAATCACTTTAAACATGCTAATTTTAGCTCTAACACTGATGATCCACCTACAAATGTGAACTGACGTTCAAAAATAAAACATTTGAAAACGGACCATTTTCCACATTTCTGAAGCATGACGTAATGGGGGGGTGTTATCTCTTTTGTCGAAAATCAGCCGTTTTTGCTCTAACATTAAATGCCTCCAAATGGTATTTAATTAACTTCCCGGGGTGAAGAAACCCTTTTTGAGAACTCAGAGTGAGTAAATTGGCCATTTTCATGCACTTTTAACCATTCCATAAATCTTGTGTTTTGGGCCCCTGGAAGCATGAAAATCACTTTAAACATGCTAATTTTAGCTCTGACACTGATGATCCACCTACAAATGTGAACTGACGTTCAAAAATAAAACATTTGAAAACGGACCATTTTCCACATTTCTGAAGCATGACGTAATGGGGGGGTGTTATCTCTTTTGTCGAAAATCAGCCGTTTTTGCTCGAACATTAAATGCCTCCAAATGGTATTTAATTAACTTCCCGGGGTGAAGAAACCCTTTTTGAGAACTCAGAGTGAGTAAATTGGCCATTTTCATGCACTTTTAACCATTCCATAAATCTTGTGTTTTGGGCCCCTGGAAGCATGAAAATCACTTTAAACATGCTAATTTTAGCTCTAACACTGATGATCCACCTACAAATGTGAACTGACGTTCAAAAATAAAACATTTGAAAACGGACCATTTTCCACATTTCTGAAGCATGACGTAATGGGGGGTTGTTATCTCTTTTGTCGAAAATCAGCCGTTTTTGCTCTAACATTAAATGCCTCCAAATGGTATTTAATTAACTTCCCGAGCCCCTGGAAGCATGAAAATCACTATAAACATGCTAATTTTAGCTCTAACACTGATGATCCACCTACAAATGTGAACTGACGTTCAAAAATAAAACATTTGAAAACGGACCATTTTCCACATTTCTGAAGCATGACGTAATGGGGGGGGTGTTATCTCTTTTGTCGAAAATCAGCCGTTTTTGCTCGAATATTAAATGCCTCCAAATGGTATTTAATTAACTTCCCGGGGTGAAGAAACCCTTTTTGAGAACTCAGAGTGAGTAAATTGGCCATTTTCATGCACTTTTAACCATTCCATAAATCTTGTGTTTTGGGCCCCTGGAAGCATGAAAATCACTTTAAACATGCTAATTTTAGCTCTAACACTGATGATCCACCTACAAATGGTAACTGACGTTCAAAAATGAAACATTTGAAAACGGACCATTTTCCACATTTCTGAAGCATGACGTAATGGGGGGGTGTTATCTCTTTTGTCGAAAATCAGCCGTTTTTGCTCGAACATTAAATGCCTCCAAATGGTATTTAATTAACTTCCCGAGCCCCTGGAAGCATGAAAATCACTTTAAACATGCTAATTTTAGCTCTAACACTGATGATCCACCTACAAATGTGAACTGACGTTCAAAAATAAAACATTTGAAAACGGACCATTTTCCACATTTCTGAAGCATGACGTAATGGGGGGGTGTTATCTCTTTTGTCGAAAATCAGCCGTTTTTGCTCTAACATTAAATGCCTCCAAATGGTATTTAATTAACTTCCCGGGGTGAAGAAACCCTTTTTGAGAACTCAGAGTGAGTAAATTGGCCATTTTCATGCACTTTTAACCATTCCATAAATCTTGTGTTTTGGGCCCCTGGAAGCATGAAAATCACTTTAAACATGCTAATTTTAGCTCTAACACTGATGATCCACCTACAAATGTGAACTGACGTTCAAAAATAAAACATTTGAAAACGGACCATTTTCCACATTTCTGAAGCATGACGTAATGGGGGGGTGTTATCTCTTTTGTCGAAAATCAGCCGTTTTTGCTCGAACATTAAATGCCTCCAAATGGTATTTAATTAACTTCCCGAGCCCCTGGAAGCATGAAAATCACTTTAAACATGCTAATTTTAGCTCTAACACTGATGATCCACCTACAAATGTGAACTGACGTTCAAAAATAAAACATTTGAAAACGGACCATTTTCCACATTTCTGAAGCATGACGTAATGGGGGGGTGTTATCTCTTTTGTGGAAAATCAGCCGTTTTTGCTCGAACATTAAATGCCTCCAAATGGTATTTATTTCACTTCCCGAGCCCCTGGAAGCATGAAAATCACTTTAAACATGCTAATTTTAGCTCTAACACTGATGATCCACCTACAAATGTGAACTGACGTTCAAAAATAAAACATTTGAAAACGGACCATTTTCCACATTTCTGAAGCATGACGTAATGGGGGGGTGTTATCTCTTTTGTCGAAAATCAGCCGTTTTTGCTCGAACATTAAATGCCTCCAAATGGTATTTAATTAACTTCCCGGGGTGAAGAAACCCTTTTTGAGAACTCCGAGTGAGTAAATTGGCCATTTTCATGCACTTTTAACCATTCCATAAATCTTGTGTTTTCGGCCCCTGGAAGCATGAAAATCACTTTGAACATGCTAATTTTAGCTCTAACACTGATGATCCACCTACAAATGTGAACTGACGTTCAAAAATAAAACATTTGAAAACGGACCATTTTCCACATTTCTGAAGCATGACGTAATGGGGGGGTGTTATCTCTTTTGTCGAAAATCAGCCGTTTTTGCTCGAACATTAAATGCCTCCAAATGGTATTTAATTAACTTCCCGAGCCCCTGGAAGCATGAAAATCACTTTAAACATGCTAATTTTAGCTCTAACACTGATGATCCACCTACAAATGTGAACTGATGTTCAAAAATAAAACATTTGAAAACGGACCATTTTCCACATTTCTGAAGCATGACTTAATGGGGGGGTGTTATCTCTTTTGTGGAAAATCAGCCGTTTTTGCTCGAACATTAAATGCCTCCAAATGGTATTTATTTCACTTCCCGAGCCCCTGGAAGCATGAAAATCACTTTAAACATGCTAATTTTAGCTCTAACACTGATGATCCACCTACAACTGTGAACTGACGTTCAAAAATAAAACATTTGAAAACGGACCATTTTCCACATTTCTGAAGCATGACGTAATGGGGGGGTGTTATCTCTTTTGTCGAAAATCAGCCGTTTTTGCTCAAACATTAAATGCCTCCAAATGGTATTTATTTCACTTCCCGAGCCCCTGGAAGCATGAAAATCACTTTAAACATGCTAATTTTAGCTCTAACACTGATGATCCACCTACAAATGTGAACTGACGTTCAAAAATAAAACATTTGAAAACGGACCATTTTCCACATTTCTGAAGCATGACGTAATGGGGGGGTGTTATCTCTTTTGTCGAAAATCAGCCGTTTTTGCTCGAACATTAAATGCCTCCAAATGGTATTTAATTAACTTCCCGAGCCCCTGGAAGCATGAAAATCACTTTAAACATGCTAATTTTAGCTCTAACACTGATGATCCACCTACAAATGTGAACTGACGTTCAAAAATAAAACATTTGAAAACGGACCATTTTCCACATTTCTGAAGCATGACGTAATGGGGGGGTGTTATCTCTTTTGTCGAAAATCAGCCGTTTTTGCTCGAACATTAAATGCCTCCAAATGGTATTTATTTCACTTCCCGAGCCCCTGGAAGCATGAAAATCACTTTAAACATGCTAATTTTAGCTCTAACACTGATGATCCACCTACAAATGTGAACTGACGTTCAAAAATAAAACATTTGAAAACGGACCATTTTCCACATTTCTGAAGCATGACGTAATGGGGGGGTGTTATCTCTTTTGTCGAAAATCAGCCGTTTTTGCTCAAACATTAAATGCCTCCAAATGGTATTTATTTCACTTCCCGAGCCCCTGGAAGCATGAAAATCACTTTAAACATGCTAATTTTAGCTCTAACACTGATGATCCACCTACAAATGTGAACTGACGTTCAAAAATAAAACATTTGAAAACGGACCATTTTCCACATTTCTGAAGCATGAGGTAATGGGGGGGTGTTATCTCTTTTGTCGAAAATCAGCCGTTTTTGCTCGAACATTAAATGCCTCCAAATGGTATTTAATTAACTTCCCGAGCCCCTGGAAGCATGAAAATCACTTTAAACATGCTAATTTTAGCTCTAACACTGATGATCCACCTACAAATGTGAACTGACGTTCAAAAATAAAACATTTGAAAACGGACCATTTTCCACATTTCTGAAGCATGACGTAATGGGGGGGTGTTATCTCTTTTGTCGAAAATCAGCCGTTTTTGCTCGAACATTAAATGCCTCCAAATGGTATTTAATTAACTTCCCGAGCCCCTGGAAGCATGAAAATCACTTTAAACATGCTAATTTTAGCTCTAACACTGATGATCCACCTACAAATGTGAACTGACGTTCAAAAATAAAACATTTGAAAACGGACCATTTTCCACATTTCTGAAGCATGACGTAATGGGGGGGTGTTATCTCTTTTGTCGAAAATCAGCCGTTTTTGCTCTAACATTAAATGCCTCCAAATGGTATTTAATTAACTTCCCGGGGTGAAGAAACCCTTTTTGAGAACTCAGAGTGAGTAAATTGGCCATTTTCATGCACTTTTAACCATTCCATAAATCTTGTGTTTTGGGCCCCTGGAAGCATGAAAATCACTTTAAACATGCTAATTTTAGCTCTAACACTGATGATCCACCTACAAATGTGAACTGACGTTCAAAAATAAAACATTTGAAAACGGACCATTTTCCACATTTCTGAAGCATGACGTAATGGGGGGGTGTTATCTCTTTTGTCGAAAATCAGCCGTTTTTGCTCGAACATTAAATGCCTCCAAATGGTATTTAATTAACTTCCCGAGCCCCTGGAAGCATGAAAATCACTTTAAACATGCTAATTTTAGCTCTAACACTGATGATCCACCTACAAATGTGAACTGACGTTCAAAAATAAAACATTTGAAAACGGACCATTTTCCACATTTCTGAAGCATGACGTAATGGGGGGGTGTTATCTCTTTTGTGGAAAATCAGCCGTTTTTGCTCGAACATTAAATGCCTCCAAATGGTATTTATTTCACTTCCCGAGCCCCTGGAAGCATGAAAATCACTTTAAACATGCTAATTTTAGCTCTAACACTGATGATCCACCTACAAATGTGAACTGACGTTCAAAAATAAAACATTTGAAAACGGACCATTTTCCACATTTCTGAAGCATGACGTAATGGGGGGGTGTTATCTCTTTTGTCGAAAATCAGCCGTTTTTGCTCGAACATTAAATGCCTCCAAATGGTATTTAATTAACTTCCCGGGGTGAAGAAACCCTTTTTGAGAACTCAGAGTGAGTAAATTGGCCATTTTCATGCACTTTTAACCATTCCATAAATCTTGTGTTTTGGGCCCCTGGAAGCAGGAAAATCACTTTAAACATGCTAATTTTAGCTCTAACACTGATGATCCACCTACAAATGTGAACTGACGTTCAAAAATAAAACATTTAAAAACGGACCATTTTCCACATTTCTAAAGCATGACGTAATGGGGGGGTGTTAGCTCTTTCGTCGAAAATCAGCCGTTTTTGCTCGAACATTAAAATCCTCCAAATGGTATTTAATTAACTTCCCGGGGTGAAGAAACCCTTTTTGAGAACTCAGAGTGAGTAAATTGGCCATTTTCATGCACTTTTAACCATTCCATAAATCTTGTGTTTTGGGCCCCTGGAAGCATGAAAATCACTTTAAACATGCTAATTTTAGCTCTAACACTGATGATCCACCTACAAATGTGAACTGACGTTCAAAAATAAAACATTTGAAAACGGACCATTTTCCACATTTCTGAAGCATGACGTAATGGGGGGGTGTTATCTCTTTTGTCGAAAATCAGCCGTTTTTGCTCGAACATTAAATGCCTCCAAATGGTATTTAATTAACTTCCCGAGCCCCTGGAAGCATGAAAATCACTTTAAACATGCTAATTTTAGCTCTAACACTGATGATCCACCTACAAATGTGAACTGACGTTCAAAAATAAAACATTTGAAAACGGACCATTTTCCACATTTCTGAAGCATGACGTAATGGGGGGGTGTTATCTCTTTTGTCGAAAATCAGCCGTTTTTGCTCGAACATTAAATGCCTCCAAATGGTATTTAATTAACTTCCCGAGCCCCTGGAAGCATGAAAATCACTTTAAACATGCTAATTTTAGCTCTAACACTGATGATCCACCTACAAATGTGAACTGACGTTCAAAAATAAAACATTTGAAAACGGACCATTTTCCACATTTCTGAAGCATGACGTAATGGGGGGGTGTTATCTCTTTTGTCGAAAATCAGCCGTTTTTGCTCTAACATTAAATGCCTCCAAATGGTATTTAATTAACTTCCCGGGGTGAAGAAACCCTTTTTGAGAACTCAGAGTGAGTAAATTGGCCATTTTCATGCACTTTTAACCATTCCATAAATCTTGTGTTTTGGGCCCCTGGAAGCATGAAAATCACTTTAAACATGCTAATTTTAGCTCTAACACTGATGATCCACCTACAAATGTGAACTGACGTTCAAAAATAAAACATTTGAAAACGGACCATTTTCCACATTTCTGAAGCATGACGTAATGGGGGGGTGTTATCTCTTTTGTCGAAAATCAGCCGTTTTTGCTCGAACATTAAATGCCTCCAAATGGTATTTAATTAACTTCCCGAGCCCCTGGAAGCATGAAAATCACTTTAAACATGCTAATTTTAGCTCTAACACTGATGATCCACCTACAAATGTGAACTGACGTTCAAAAATAAAACATTTGAAAACGGACCATTTTCCACATTTCTGAAGCATGACGTAATGGGGGGGTGTTATCTCTTTTGTGGAAAATCAGCCGTTTTTGCTCGAACATTAAATGCCTCCAAATGGTATTTATTTCACTTCCCGAGCCCCTGGAAGCATGAAAATCACTTTAAACATGCTAATTTTAGCTCTAACACTGATGATCCACCTACAAATGTGAACTGACGTTCAAAAATAAAACATTTGAAAACGGACCATTTTCCACATTTCTGAAGCATGACGTAATGGGGGGGTGTTATCTCTTTTGTCGAAAATCAGCCGTTTTTGCTCGAACATTAAATGCCTCCAAATGGTATTTAATTAACTTCCCGGGGTGAAGAAACCCTTTTTGAGAACTCCGAGTGAGTAAATTGGCCATTTTCATGCACTTTAAACCATTCCATAAATCTTGTGTTTTGGGCCCCTGGAAGCATGAAAATCACTTTGAATATGCTAATTTTAGCTCTAACACTGATGATCCACCTACAAATGTGAACTGACGTTCAAAAATAAAACATTTGAAAACGGACCATTTTCCACATTTCTGAAGCATGACGTAATGGGGGGGTGTTATCTCTTTTGTCGAAAATCAGCCGTTTTTGCTCGAACATTAAATGCCTCCAAATGGTATTTAATTAACTTCCCGAGCCCCTGGAAGCATGAAAATCACTTTAAACATGCTAATTTTAGCTCTAACACTGTTGATCCACCTACAAATGTGAACTGACGTTCAAAAATAAAACATTTGAAAACGGACCATTTTCCACATTTCTGAAGCATGACGTAATGGGGGGGTGTTATCTCTTTTGTGGAAAATCAGCCGTTTTTGCTCGAACATTAAATGCCTCCAAATGGTATTTATTTCACTTCCCGAGCCCCTGGAAGCATGAAAATCACTTTAAACATGCTAATTTTAGCTCTAACACTGATGATCCACCTACAAATGTGAACTGACGTTCAAAAATAAAACATTTGAAAACGGACCATTTTCCACATTTCTGAAGCATGACGTAATGGGGGGGTGTTATCTCTTTTGTCGAAAATCAGCCGTTTTTGCTCGAACATTAAATGCCTCCAAATGGTATTTAATTAACTTCCCGAGCCCCTGGAAGCATGAAAATCACTTTAAACATGCTAATTTTAGCTCTAACACTGATGATCCACCTACAAATGTGAACTGACGTTCAAAAATAAAACATTTGAAAACGGACCATTTTCCACATTTCTGAAGCATGACGTAATGGGGGGGTGTTATCTCTTTTGTCGAAAATCAGCCGTTTTTGCTCGAACATTAAATGCCTCCAAATGGTATTTAATTAACTTCCCGAGCCCCTGGAAGCATGAGAATCACTTTAAACATGCTAATTTTAGCTCTAACACTGATGATCCACCTACAAATGTGAACTGACGTTCAAAAATAAAACATTTGAAAACGGACCATTTTCCACATTTCTGAAGCATGACGTAATGGGGGGGTGTTATCTCTTTTGTCGAAAATCAGCCGTTTTTGCTCGAACATTAAATGCCTCCAAATGGTATTTAATTAACTTCCCGGGGTGAAGAAACCCTTTTTGAGAACTCAGAGTGAGTAAATTGGCCATTTTCATGCACTTTTAACCATTCCATAAATCTTGTGTTTTGGGCCCCTGGAAGCATGAAAATCACTTTAAACATGCTAATTTTAGCTCTAACACTGATGATCCACCTACAAATGTGAACTGACGTTCAAAAATAAAACATTTGAAAACGGACCATTTTCCACATTTCTGAAGCATGACGTAATGGGGGGGTGTTATCTCTTTTGTCGAAAATCAGCCGTTTTTGCTCGAACATTAAATGCCTCCAAATGGTATTTAATTAACTTCCCGAGCCCCTGGAAGCATGAAAATCACTTTAAACATGCTAATTTTAGCTCTAACACTGATGATCCACCTACAAATGTGAACTGACGTTCAAAAATAAAACATTTGAAAACGGACCATTTTCCACATTTCTGAAGCATGACGTAATGGGGGGGGTGTTATCTCTTTTGTCGAAAATCAGCCGTTTTTGCTCGAACATTAAATGCCTCCAAATGGTATTTATTTCACTTCCCGAGCCCCTGGAAGCATGAAAATCACTTTAAACATGCTAATTTTAGCTCTAACACTGATGATCCACCTACAAATGTGAACTGACGTTCAAAAATAAAACATTTGAAAACGGACCATTTTCCACATTTCTAAAGCATGACGTAATGGGGGGGTGTTAGCTCTTTCGTCGAAAATCAGCCGTTTTTGCTCGAACATTAAAATCCTCCAAATGGTATTTAATTAACTTCCCGGGGTGAAGAAACCCTTTTTGAGAACTCAGAGTGAGTAAATTGGCCATTTTCATGCACTTTTAACCATTCCATAAATCTTGTGTTTTGGGCCCCTGGAAGCATGAAAATCACTTTAAACATGCTAATTTTAGCTCTAACACTGATGATCCACCTACAAATGTGAACTGACGTTCAAAAATAAAACATTTGAAAACGGACAATTTTCCACATTTCTGAAGCAGGACGTAATGGGGGGGTGTTATCTCTTTTGTCGAAAATCAGCCGTTTTTGCTCGAACATTAAATGCCTCCAAATGGTATTTAATTAACTTCCCGAGCCCCTGGAAGCATGAAAATCACTTTAAACATGCTAATTTTAGCTCTAACACTGATGATCCACCTACAAATGTGAACTGACGTTCAAAAATAAAACATTTGAAAACGGACCGTTTTCCACATTTCTGAAGCATGACGTAATGGGGGGGTGTTATCTCTTTTGTCGAAAATCAGCCGTTTTTGCTCGAACATTAAATGCCTCCAAATGGTATTTATTTCACTTCCCGAGCCCCTGGAAGCATGAAAATCACTTTAAACATGCTAATTTTAGCTCTAACACTGATGATCCACCTACAAATGTGAACTGACGTTCAAAAATAAAACATTTGAAAACGGACCATTTTCCACATTTCTAAAGCATGACGTAATGGGGGGGTGTTAGCTCTTTCGTCGAAAATCAGCCGTTTTTGCTCGAACATTAAATGCCTCCAAATGGTATTTAATTAACTTCCCGGGGTGAAGAAACCCTTTTTGAGAACTCAGAGTGAGTAAATTGGCCATTTTCATGCACTTTTAACCATTCCATAAATCTTGTGTTTTGGGCCCCTGGAAGCATGAAAATCACTTTAAACATGCTAATTTTAGCTCTGACACTGATGATCCACCTACAAATGTGAACTGACGTTCAAAAATAAAACATTTGAAAACGGACCATTTTCCACATTTCTGAAGCATGACGTAATGGGGGGGTGTTATCTCTTTTGTCGAAAATCAGCCGTTTTTGCTCGAACATTAAATGCCTCCAAATGGTATTTAATTAACTTCCCGGGGTGAAGAAACCCTTTTTGAGAACTCAGAGTGAGTAAATTGGCCATTTTCATGCACTTTTAACCATTCCATAAATCTTGTGTTTTGGGCCCCTGGAAGCATGAAAATCACTTTAAACATGCTAATTTTAGCTCTAACACTGATGATCCACCTACAAATGTGAACTGACGTTCAAAAATAAAACATTTGAAAACGGACCATTTTCCACATTTCTGAAGCATGACGTAATGGGGGGTTGTTATCTCTTTTGTCGAAAATCAGCCGTTTTTGCTCTAACATTAAATGCCTCCAAATGGTATTTAATTAACTTCCCGAGCCCCTGGAAGCATGAAAATCACTATAAACATGCTAATTTTAGCTCTAACACTGATGATCCACCTACAAATGTGAACTGACGTTCAAAAATAAAACATTTGAAAACGGACCATTTTCCACATTTCTGAAGCATGACGTAATGGGGGGGTGTTATCTCTTTTGTCGAAAATCAGCCGTTTTTGCTCGAATATTAAATGCCTCCAAATGGTATTTAATTAACTTCCCGGGGTGAAGAAACCCTTTTTGAGAACTCAGAGTGAGTAAATTGGCCATTTTCATGCACTTTTAACCATTCCATAAATCTTGTGTTTTGGGCCCCTGGAAGCATGAAAATCACTTTAAACATGCTAATTTTAGCTCTAACACTGATGATCCACCTACAAATGGTAACTGACGTTCAAAAATGAAACATTTGAAAACGGACCATTTTCCACATTTCTGAAGCATGACGTAATGGGGGGGTGTTATCTCTTTTGTCGAAAATCAGCCGTTTTTGCTCGAACATTAAATGCCTCCAAATGGTATTTAATTAACTTCCCGAGCCCCTGGAAGCATGAAAATCACTTTAAACATGCTAATTTTAGCTCTAACACTGATGATCCACCTACAAATGTGAACTGACGTTCAAAAATAAAACATTTGAAAACGGACCATTTTCCACATTTCTGAAGCATGACGTAATGGGGGGGTGTTATCTCTTTTGTCGAAAATCAGCCGTTTTTGCTCTAACATTAAATGCCTCCAAATGGTATTTAATTAACTTCCCGGGGTGAAGAAACCCTTTTTGAGAACTCAGAGTGAGTAAATTGGCCATTTTCATGCACTTTTAACCATTCCATAAATCTTGTGTTTTGGGCCCCTGGAAGCATGAAAATCACTTTAAACATGCTAATTTTAGCTCTAACACTGATGATCCACCTACAAATGTGAACTGACGTTCAAAAATAAAACATTTGAAAACGGACCATTTTCCACATTTCTGAAGCATGACGTAATGGGGGGGTGTTATCTCTTTTGTGGAAAATCAGCCGTTTTTGCTCGAACATTAAATGCCTCCAAATGGTATTTAATTAACTTCCCGAGCCCCTGGAAGCATGAAAATCACTTTAAACATGCTAATTTTAGCTCTAACACTGATGATCCACCTACAAATGTGAACTGACGTTCAAAAATAAAACATTTGAAAACGGACCATTTTCCACATTTCTGAAGCATGACGTAATGGGGGGGTGTTATCTCTTTTGTCGAAAATCAGCCGTTTTTGCTCGAACATTAAATGCCTCCAAATGGTATTTAATTAACTTCCCGGGGTGAAGAAACCCTTTTTGAGAACTCCGAGTGAGTAAATTGGCCATTTTCATGCACTTTTAACCATTCCATAAATCTTGTGTTTTCGGCCCCTGGAAGCATGAAAATCACTTTGAACATGCTAATTTTAGCTCTAACACTGATGATCCACCTACAAATGTGAACTGACGTTCAAAAATAAAACATTTGAAAACGGACCATTTTCCACATTTCTGAAGCATGACGTAATGGGGGGGTGTTATCTCTTTTGTCGAAAATCAGCCGTTTTTGCTCGAACATTAAATGCCTCCAAATGGTATTTAATTAACTTCCCGAGCCCCTGGAAGCATGAAAATCACTTTAAACATGCTAATTTTAGCTCTAACACTGATGATCCACCTACAAATGTGAACTGATGTTCAAAAATAAAACATTTGAAAACGGACCATTTTCCACATTTCTGAAGCATGACTTAATGGGGGGGTGTTATCTCTTTTGTGGAAAATCAGCCGTTTTTGCTCGAACATTAAATGCCTCCAAATGGTATTTATTTCACTTCCCGAGCCCCTGGAAGCATGAAAATCACTTTAAACATGCTAATTTTAGCTCTAACACTGATGATCCACCTACAACTGTGAACTGACGTTCAAAAATAAAACATTTGAAAACGGACCATTTTCCACATTTCTGAAGCATGACGTAATGGGGGGGTGTTATCTCTTTTGTCGAAAATCAGCCGTTTTTGCTCGAACATTAAATGCCTCCAAATGGTATTTATTTCACTTCCCGAGCCCCTGGAAGCATGAAAATCACTTTAAACATGCTAATTTTAGCTCTAACACTGATGATCCACCTACAAATGTGAACTGACGTTCAAAAATAAAACATTTGAAAACGGACCATTTTCCACATTTCTGAAGCATGACGTAATGGGGGGGTGTTATCTCTTTTGTCGAAAATCAGCCGTTTTTGCTCAAACATTAAATGCCTCCAAATGGTATTTATTTCACTTCCCGAGCCCCTGGAAGCATGAAAATCACTTTAAACATGCTAATTTTAGCTCTAACACTGATGATCCACCTACAAATGTGAACTGACGTTCAAAAATAAAACATTTGAAAACGGACCATTTTCCACATTTCTGAAGCATGAGGTAATGGGGGGGTGTTATCTCTTTTGTCGAAAATCAGCCGTTTTTGCTCGAACATTAAATGCCTCCAAATGGTATTTAATTAACTTCCCGAGCCCCTGGAAGCATGAAAATCACTTTAAACATGCTAATTTTAGCTCTAACACTGATGATCCACCTACAAATGTGAACTGACGTTCAAAAATAAAACATTTGAAAACGGACCATTTTCCACATTTCTGAAGCATGACGTAATGGGGGGGTGTTATCTCTTTTGTCGAAAATCAGCCGTTTTTGCTCGAACATTAAATGCCTCCAAATGGTATTTAATTAACTTCCCGAGCCCCTGGAAGCATGAAAATCACTTTAAACATGCTAATTTTAGCTCTAACACTGATGATCCACCTACAAATGTGAACTGACGTTCAAAAATAAAACATTTGAAAACGGACCATTTTCCACATTTCTGAAGCATGACGTAATGGGGGGGTGTTATCTCTTTTGTCGAAAATCAGCCGTTTTTGCTCTAACATTAAATGCCTCCAAATGGTATTTAATTAACTTCCCGGGGTGAAGAAACCCTTTTTGAGAACTCAGAGTGAGTAAATTGGCCATTTTCATGCACTTTTAACCATTCCATAAATCTTGTGTTTTGGGCCCCTGGAAGCATGAAAATCACTTTAAACATGCTAATTTTAGCTCTAACACTGATGATCCACCTACAAATGTGAACTGACGTTCAAAAATAAAACATTTGAAAACGGACCATTTTCCACATTTCTGAAGCATGACGTAATGGGGGGGTGTTATCTCTTTTGTCGAAAATCAGCCGTTTTTGCTCGAACATTAAATGCCTCCAAATGGTATTTAATTAACTTCCCGAGCCCCTGGAAGCATGAAAATCACTTTAAACATGCTAATTTTAGCTCTAACACTGATGATCCACCTACAAATGTGAACTGACGTTCAAAAATAAAACATTTGAAAACGGACCATTTTCCACATTTCTGAAGCATGACGTAATGGGGGGGTGTTATCTCTTTTGTGGAAAATCAGCCGTTTTTGCTCGAACATTAAATGCCTCCAAATGGTATTTATTTCACTTCCCGAGCCCCTGGAAGCATGAAAATCACTTTAAACATGCTAATTTTAGCTCTAACACTGATGATCCACCTACAAATGTGAACTGACGTTCAAAAATAAAACATTTGAAAACGGACCATTTTCCACATTTCTGAAGCATGACGTAATGGGGGGGTGTTATCTCTTTTGTCGAAAATCAGCCGTTTTTGCTCGAACATTAAATGCCTCCAAATGGTATTTAATTAACTTCCCGGGGTGAAGAAACCCTTTTTGAGAACTCAGAGTGAGTAAATTGGCCATTTTCATGCACTTTTAACCATTCCATAAATCTTGTGTTTTGGGCCCCTGGAAGCAGGAAAATCACTTTAAACATGCTAATTTTAGCTCTAACACTGATGATCCACCTACAAATGTGAACTGACGTTCAAAAATAAAACATTTAAAAACGGACCATTTTCCACATTTCTAAAGCATGACGTAATGGGGGGGTGTTAGCTCTTTCGTCGAAAATCAGCCGTTTTTGCTCGAACATTAAAATCCTCCAAATGGTATTTAATTAACTTCCCGGGGTGAAGAAACCCTTTTTGAGAACTCAGAGTGAGTAAATTGGCCATTTTCATGCACTTTTAACCATTCCATAAATCTTGTGTTTTGGGCCCCTGGAAGCATGAAAATCACTTTAAACATGCTAATTTTAGCTCTAACACTGATGATCCACCTACAAATGTGAACTGACGTTCAAAAATAAAACATTTGAAAACGGACCATTTTCCACATTTCTGAAGCATGACGTAATGGGGGGGTGTTATCTCTTTTGTCGAAAATCAGCCGTTTTTGCTCGAACATTAAATGCCTCCAAATGGTATTTAATTAACTTCCCGAGCCCCTGGAAGCATGAAAATCACTTTAAACATGCTAATTTTAGCTCTAACACTGATGATCCACCTACAAATGTGAACTGACGTTCAAAAATAAAACATTTGAAAACGGACCATTTTCCACATTTCTGAAGCATGACGTAATGGGGGGGTGTTATCTCTTTTGTCGAAAATCAGCCGTTTTTGCTCGAACATTAAATGCCTCCAAATGGTATTTAATTAACTTCCCGAGCCCCTGGAAGCATGAAAATCACTTTAAACATGCTAATTTTAGCTCTAACACTGATGATCCACCTACAAATGTGAACTGACGTTCAAAAATAAAACATTTGAAAACGGACCATTTTCCACATTTCTGAAGCATGACGTAATGGGGGGGTGTTATCTCTTTTGTCGAAAATCAGCCGTTTTTGCTCTAACATTAAATGCCTCCAAATGGTATTTCATTAACTTCCCGGGGTGAAGAAACCCTTTTTGAGAACTCAGAGTGAGTAAATTGGCCATTTTCATGCACTTTTAACCATTCCATAAATCTTGTGTTTTGGGCCCCTGGAAGCATGAAAATCACTTTAAACATGCTAATTTTAGCTCTAACACTGATGATCCACCTACAAATGTGAACTGACGTTCAAAAATAAAACATTTGAAAACGGACCATTTTCCACATTTCTGAAGCATGACGTAATGGGGGGGTGTTATCTCTTTTGTCGAAAATCAGCCGTTTTTGCTCGAACATTAAATGCCTCCAAATGGTATTTAATTAACTTCCCGAGCCCCTGGAAGCATGAAAATCACTTTAAACATGCTAATTTTAGCTCTAACACTGATGATCCACCTACAAATGTGAACTGACGTTCAAAAATAAAACATTTGAAAACGGACCATTTTCCACATTTCTGAAGCATGACGTAATGGGGGGGTGTTATCTCTTTTGTGGAAAATCAGCCGTTTTTGCTCGAACATTAAATGCCTCCAAATGGTATTTATTTCACTTCCCGAGCCCCTGGAAGCATGAAAATCACTTTAAACATGCTAATTTTAGCTCTAACACTGATGATCCACCTACAAATGTGAACTGACGTTCAAAAATAAAACATTTGAAAACGGACCATTTTCCACATTTCTGAAGCATGACGTAATGGGGGGGTGTTATCTCTTTTGTCGAAAATCAGCCGTTTTTGCTCGAACATTAAATGCCTCCAAATGGTATTTAATTAACTTCCCGGGGTGAAGAAACCCTTTTTGAGAACTCCGAGTGAGTAAATTGGCCATTTTCATGCACTTTAAACCATTCCATAAATCTTGTGTTTTGGGCCCCTGGAAGCATGAAAATCACTTTGAATATGCTAATTTTAGCTCTAACACTGATGATCCACCTACAAATGTGAACTGACGTTCAAAAATAAAACATTTGAAAACGGACCATTTTCCACATTTCTGAAGCATGACGTAATGGGGGGGTGTTATCTCTTTTGTCGAAAATCAGCCGTTTTTGCTCGAACATTAAATGCCTCCAAATGGTATTTAATTAACTTCCCGAGCCCCTGGAAGCATGAAAATCACTTTAAACATGCTAATTTTAGCTCTAACACTGTTGATCCACCTACAAATGTGAACTGACGTTCAAAAATAAAACATTTGAAAACGGACCATTTTCCACATTTCTGAAGCATGACGTAATGGGGGGGTGTTATCTCTTTTGTGGAAAATCAGCCGTTTTTGCTCGAACATTAAATGCCTCCAAATGGTATTTATTTCACTTCCCGAGCCCCTGGAAGCATGAAAATCACTTTAAACATGCTAATTTTAGCTCTAACACTGATGATCCACCTACAAATGTGAACTGACGTTCAAAAATAAAACATTTGAAAACGGACCATTTTCCACATTTCTGAAGCATGACGTAATGGCGGGGTGTTATCTCTTTTGTCGAAAATCAGCCGTTTTTGCTCGAACATTAAATGCCTCCAAATGGTATTTAATTAACTTCCCGAGCCCCTGGAAGCATGAAAATCACTTTAAACATGCTAATTTTAGCTCTAACACTGATGATCCACCTACAAATGTGAACTGACGTTCAAAAATAAAACATTTGAAAACGGACCATTTTCCACATTTCTGAAGCATGACGTAATGGGGGGGTGTTATCTCTTTTGTCGAAAATCAGCCGTTTTTGCTCGAACATTAAATGCCTCCAAATGGTATTTAATTAACTTCCCGAGCCCCTGGAAGCATGAGAATCACTTTAAACATGCTAATTTTAGCTCTAACACTGATGATCCACCTACAAATGTGAACTGACGTTCAAAAATAAAACATTTGAAAACGGACCATTTTCCACATTTCTGAAGCATGACGTAATGGGGGGGTGTTATCTCTTTTGTCGAAAATCAGCCGTTTTTGCTCGAACATTAAATGCCTCCAAATGGTATTTAATTAACTTCCCGGGGTGAAGAAACCCTTTTTGAGAACTCAGAGTGAGTAAATTGGCCATTTTCATGCACTTTTAACCATTCCATAAATCTTGTGTTTTGGGCCCCTGGAAGCATGAAAATCACTTTAAACATGCTAATTTTAGCTCTAACACTGATGATCCACCTACAAATGTGAACTGACGTTCAAAAATAAAACATTTGAAAACGGACCATTTTCCACATTTCTGAAGCATGACGTAATGGGGGGGTGTTATCTCTTTTGTCGAAAATCAGCCGTTTTTGCTCGAACATTAAATGCCTCCAAATGGTATTTAATTAACTTCCCGAGCCCCTGGAAGCATGAAAATCACTTTAAACATGCTAATTTTAGCTCTAACACTGATGATCCACCTACAAATGTGAACTGACGTTCAAAAATAAAACATTTGGAAACGGACCATTTTCCACATTTCTGAAGCATGACGTAATGGGGGGGGTGTTATCTCTTTTGTCGAAAATCAGCCGTTTTTGCTCGAACATTAAATGCCTCCAAATGGTATTTATTTCACTTCCCGAGCCCCTGGAAGCATGAAAATCACTTTAAACATGCTAATTTTAGCTCTAACACTGATGATCCACCTACAAATGTGAACTGACGTTCAAAAATAAAACATTTGAAAACGGACCATTTTCCACATTTCTAAAGCATGACGTAATGGGGGGGTGTTAGCTCTTTCGTCGAAAATCAGCCGTTTTTGCTCGAACATTAAAATCCTCCAAATGGTATTTAATTAACTTCCCGGGGTGAAGAAACCCTTTTTGAGAACTCAGAGTGAGTAAATTGGCCATTTTCATGCACTTTTAACCATTCCATAAATCTTGTGTTTTGGGCCCCTGGAAGCATGAAAATCACTTTAAACATGCTAATTTTAGCTCTAACACTGATGATCCACCTACAAATGTGAACTGACGTTCAAAAATAAAACATTTGAAAACGGACAATTTTCCACATTTCTGAAGCAGGACGTAATGGGGGGGTGTTATCTCTTTTGTCGAAAATCAGCCGTTTTTGCTCGAACATTAAATGCCTCCAAATGGTATTTAATTAACTTCCCGAGCCCCTGGAAGCATGAAAATCACTTTAAACATGCTAATTTTAGCTCTAACACTGATGATCCACCTACAAATGTGAACTGACGTTCAAAAATAAAACATTTGAAAACGGACCGTTTTCCACATTTCTGAAGCATGACGTAATGGGGGGGTGTTATCTCTTTTGTCGAAAATCAGCCGTTTTTGCTCGAACATTAAATGCCTCCAAATGGTATTTATTTCACTTCCCGAGCCCCTGGAAGCATGAAAATCACTTTAAACATGCTAATTTTAGCTCTAACACTGATGATCCACCTACAAATGTGAACTGACGTTCAAAAATAAAACATTTGAAAACGGACCATTTTCCACATTTCTAAAGCATGACGTAATGGGGGGGTGTTAGCTCTTTCGTCGAAAATCAGCCGTTTTTGCTCGAACATTAAAATCCTCCAAATGGTATTTAATTAACTTCCCGGGGTGAAGAAACCCTTTTTGAGAACTCAGAGTGAGTAAATTGGCCATTTTCATGCACTTTTAACCATTCCATAAATCTTGTGTTTTGGGCCCCTGGAAGCATGAAAATCACTTTAAACATGCTAATTTTAGCTCTAACACTGATGATCCACCTACAAATGTGAACTGACGTTCAAAAATAAAACATTTGAAAACGGACCATTTTCCACATTTCTGAAGCATGACGTAATGGGGGGGTGTTATCTCTTTTGTCGAAAATCAGCCGTTTTTGCTCTAACATTAAATGCCTCCAAATGGTATTTAATTAACTTCCCGGGGTGAAGAAACCCTTTTTGAGAACTCAGAGTGAGTAAATTGGCCATTTTCATGCACTTTTAACCATTCCATAAATCTTGTGTTTTGGGCCCATGGAAGCATGAAAATCACTTTAAACATGCTAATTTTAGCTCTAACACTGATGATCCACCTACAAATGTGAACTGACGTTCAAAAATAAAACATTTGAAAACGGACCATTTTCCACATTTCTGAAGCATGACGTAATGGGGGGGTGTTATCTCTTTTGTCGAAAATCAGCCGTTTTTGCTCGAACATTAAATGCCTCCAAATGGTATTTAATTAACTTCCCGGGGTGAAGAAACCCTTTTTGAGAACTCAGAGTGAGTAAATTGGCCATTTTCATGCACTTTTAACCATTCCATAAATCTTGTGTTTTGGGCCCCTGGAAGCATGAAAATCACTTTAAACATGCTAATTTTAGCTCTAACACTGATGATCCACCTACAAATGTGAACTGACGTTCAAAAATAAAACATTTGAAAACGGACCATTTTCCACATTTCTGAAGCATGACGTAATGGGGGGTTGTTATCTCTTTTGTCGAAAATCAGCCGTTTTTGCTCTAACATTAAATGCCTCCAAATGGTATTTAATTAACTTCCCGAGCCCCTGGAAGCATGAAAATCACTTTAAACATGCTAATTTTAGCTCTAACACTGATGATCCACCTACAAATGTGAACTGACGTTCAAAAATAAAACATTTGAAAACGGACCATTTTCCACATTTCTGAAGCATGACGTAATGGGGGGGTGTTATCTCTTTTGTCGAAAATCAGCCGTTTTTGCTCGAATATTAAATGCCTCCAAATGGTATTTAATTAACTTCCCGGGGTGAAGAAACCCTTTTTGAGAACTCAGAGTGAGTAAATTGGCCATTTTCATGCACTTTTAACCATTCCATAAATCTTGTGTTTTGGGCCCCTGGAAGCATGAAAATCACTTTAAACATGCTAATTTTAGCTCTAACACTGATGATCCACCTACAAATGTGAACTGACGTTCAAAAATGAAACATTTGAAAACGGACCATTTTCCACATTTCTGAAGCATGACGTAATGGGGGGGTGTTATCTCTTTTGTCGAAAATCAGCCGTTTTTGCTCTAACATTAAATGCCTCCAAATGGTATTTAATTAACTTCCCGGGGTGAAGAAACCCTTTTTGAGAACTCCGAGTGAGTAAATTGGCCATTTTCATGCACTTTTAACCATTCCATAAATCTTGTGTTTTGGGCCCCTGGAAGCATGAAAATCACTTTGAACATGCTAATTTTAGCTCTAACACTGATGATCCACCTACAAATGTGAACTGACGTTCAAAAATAAAACATTTGAAAACGGACCATTTTCCACATTTCTGAAGCATGACGTAATGGGGGGGTGTTATCTCTTTTGTCGAAAATCAGCCGTTTTTGCTCGAACATTAAATGCCTCCAAATGGTATTTAATTAACTTCCCGAGCCCCTGAAAGCATGAAAATCACTTTAAACATGCTAATTTTAGCTCTAACACTGATGATCCACCTACAAATGTGAACTGACGTTCAAAAATAAAACATTTGAAAGCGGACCATTTTCCACATTTCTGAAGCATGACGTAATGGGGGGGTGTTATCTCTTTTGTGGAAAATCAGCCGTTTTTGCTCGAACATTAATTGCCTCCAAATGGTATTTATTTCACTTCCCGAGCCCCTGGAAGCATGAAAATCACTTTAAACATGCTAATTTTAGCTCTAACACTGATGATCCACCTACAAATGTGAACTGACGTTCAAAAATAAAACATTTGAAAACGGACCATTTTCCACATTTCTGAAGCATGACGTAATGGGGGGGTGTTATCTCTTTTGTCGAAAATCAGCCGTTTTTGCTCGAACATTAAATGCCTCCAAATGGTATTTAATTAACTTCCCGAGCCCCTGGAAGCATGAAAATCACTTTAAACATGCTAATTTTAGCTCTAACACTGATGATCCACCTACAAATGTGAACTGACGTTCAAAAATAAAACATTTGAAAACGGACCATTTTCCACATTTCTGAAGCATGACGTAATGGGGGGGTGTTATCTCTTTTGTCGAAAATCAGCCGTTTTTGCTCTAACATTAAATGCCTCCAAATGGTATTTAATTAACTTCCCGGGGTGAAGAAACCCTTTTTGAGAACTCAGAGTGAGTAAATTGGCCATTTTCATGCACTTTTAACCATTCCATAAATCTTGTGTTTTGGGCCCATGGAAGCATGAAAATCACTTTAAACATGCTAATTTTAGCTCTAACACTGATGATCCACCTACAAATGTGAACTGACGTTCAAAAATAAAACATTTGAAAACGGACCATTTTCCACATTTCTGAAGCATGACGTAATGGGGGGGTGTTATCTCTTTTGTCGAAAATCAGCCGTTTTTGCTCGAACATTAAATGCCTCCAAATGGTATTTAATTAACTTCCCGGGGTGAAGAAACCCTTTTTGAGAACTCAGAGTGAGTAAATTGGCCATTTTCATGCACTTTTAACCATTCCATAAATCTTGTGTTTTGGGCCCCTGGAAGCATGAAAATCACTTTAAACATGCTAATTTTAGCTCTAACACTGATGATCCACCTACAAATGTGAACTGACGTTCAAAAATAAAACATTTGAAAACGGACCATTTTCCACATTTCTGAAGCATGACGTAATGGGGGGTTGTTATCTCTTTTGTCGAAAATCAGCCGTTTTTGCTCTAACATTAAATGCCTCCAAATGGTATTTAATTAACTTCCCGAGCCCCTGGAAGCATGAAAATCACTTTAAACATGCTAATTTTAGCTCTAACACTGATGATCCACCTACAAATGTGAACTGACGTTCAAAAATAAAACATTTGAAAACGGACCATTTTCCACATTTCTGAAGCATGACGTAATGGGGGGGTGTTATCTCTTTTGTCGAAAATCAGCCGTTTTTGCTCGAATATTAAATGCCTCCAAATGGTATTTAATTAACTTCCCGGGGTGAAGAAACCCTTTTTGAGAACTCAGAGTGAGTAAATTGGCCATTTTCATGCACTTTTAACCATTCCATAAATCTTGTGTTTTGGGCCCCTGGAAGCATGAAAATCACTTTAAACATGCTAATTTTAGCTCTAACACTGATGATCCACCTACAAATGTGAACTGACGTTCAAAAATGAAACATTTGAAAACGGACCATTTTCCACATTTCTGAAGCATGACGTAATGGGGGGGTGTTATCTCTTTTGTCGAAAATCAGCCGTTTTTGCTCGAACATTAAATGCCTCCAAATGGTATTTAATTAACTTCCCGAGCCCCTGGAAGCATGAAAATCACTTTAAACATGCTAATTTTAGCTCTAACACTGATGATCCACCTACAAATGTGAACTGACGTTCAAAAATAAAACATTTGAAAACGGACCATTTTCCACATTTCTGAAGCATGACGTAATGGGGGGGTGTTATCTCTTTTGTCGAAAATCAGCCGTTTTTGCTCTAACATTAAATGCCTCCAAATGGTATTTAATTAACTTCCCGGGGTGAAGAAACCCTTTTTGAGAACTCCGAGTGAGTAAATTGGCCATTTTCATGCACTTTTAACCATTCCATAAATCTTGTGTTTTGGGCCCCTGGAAGCATGAAAATCACTTTGAACATGCTAATTTTAGCTCTAACACTGATGATCCACCTACAAATGTGAACTGACGTTCAAAAATAAAACATTTGAAAACGGACCATTTTCCACATTTCTGAAGCATGACGTAATGGGGGGGTGTTATCTCTTTTGTCGAAAATCAGCCGTTTTTGCTCGAACATTAAATGCCTCCAAATGGTATTTAATTAACTTCCCGAGCCCCTGGAAGCATGAAAATCACTTTAAACATGCTAATTTTAGCTCTAACACTGATGATCCACCTACAAATGTGAACTGACGTTCAAAAATAAAACATTTGAAAACGGACCATTTTCCACATTTCTGAAGCATGACGTAATGGGGGGGTGTTATCTCTTTTGTCGAAAATCAGCCGTTTTTGCTCGAACATTAAATGCCTCCAAATGGTATTTAATTAACTTCCCGAGCCCCTGGAAGCATGAGAATCACTTTAAACATGCTAATTTTAGCTCTAACACTGATGATCCACCTACAAATGTGAACTGACGATCAAAAATAAAACATTTGAAAACGGACCATTTTCCACATTTCTGAAGCATGACGTAATGGGGGGGTGTTATCTCTTTTGTCGAAAATCAGCCGTTTTTGCTCGAACATTAAATGCCTCCAAATGGTATTTAATTAACTTCCCGGGGTGAAGAAACCCTTTTTGAGAACTCAGAGTGAGTAAATTGGCCATTTTCATGCACTTTTAACCATTCCATAAATCTTGTGTTTTGGGCCCCTGGAAGCATGAAAATCACTTTAAACATGCTAATTTTAGCTCTAACACTGATGATCCACCTACAAATGTGAACTGAAGTTCAAAAATAAAACATTTGAAAACGGACCATTTTCCACATTTCTGAAGCATGACGTAATGGGGGGGTGTTATCTCTTTTGTCGAAAATCAGCCGTTTTTGCTCGAACATTAAATGCCTCCAAATGGTATTTAATTAACTTCCCGAGCCCCTGGAAGCATGAAAATCACTTTAAACATGCTAATTTTAGCTCTAACACTGATGATCCACCTACAAATGTGAACTGACGTTCAAAAATAAAACATTTGAAAACGGACCATTTTCCACATTTCTGAAGCATGACGTAATGGGGGGGGTGTTATCTCTTTTGTCGAAAATCAGCCGTTTTTGCTCGAACATTAAATGCCTCCAAATGGTATTTATTTCACTTCCCGAGCCCCTGGAAGCATGAAAATCACTTTAAACATGCTAATTTTAGCTCTAACACTGATGATCCACCTACAAATGTGAACTGACGTTCAAAAATAAAACATTTGAAAACGGACCATTTTCCACATTTCTAAAGCATGACGTAATGGGGGGGTGTTAGCTCTTTCGTCGAAAATCAGCCGTTTTTGCTCGAACATTAAAATCCTCCAAATGGTATTTAATTAACTTCCCGGGGTGAAGAAACCCTTTTTGAGAACTCAGAGTGAGTAAATTGGCCATTTTCATGCACTTTTAACCATTCCATAAATCTTGTGTTTTGGGCCCCTGGAAGCATGAAAATCACTTTAAACATGCTAATTTTAGCTCTAACACTGATGATCCACCTACAAATGTGAACTGACGTTCAAAAATAAAACATTTGAAAACGGACCATTTTCCACATTTCTGAAGCATGACGTAATGGGGGGGTGTTATCTCTTTTGTCGAAAATCAGCCGTTTTTGCTCGAACATTAAATGCCTCCAAATGGTATTTAATTAACTTCCCGGGGTGAAGAAACCCTTTTTGAGAACTCAGAGTGAGTAAATTGGCCATTTTCATGCACTTTTAACCATTCCATAAATCTTGTGTTTTGGGCCCCTGGAAGCATGAAAATCACTTTAAACATGCTAATTTTAGCTCTAACACTGATGATCCACCTACAAATGTGAACTGACGTTCAAAAATAAAACATTTGAAAACGGACCATTTTCCACATTTCTGAAGCATGACGTAATGGGGGGGTGTTATCTCTTTTGTCGAAAATCAGCCGTTTTTGCTCGAACATTAAATGCCTCCAAATGGTATTTAATTAACTTCCCGAGCCCCTGGAAGCATGAAAATCACTTTAAACATGCTAATTTTAGCTCTAACACTGATGATCCACCTACAAATGTGAACTGACGTTCAAAAATAAAACATTTGAAAACTGACCATTTTCCACATTTCTGAAGCATGACGTAATGGGGGGGTGTTATCTCTTTTGTCGAAAATCAGCCGTTTTTGCTCTAACATTAAATGCCTCCAAATGGTATTTAATTAACTTCCCGGGGTGAAGAAACCCTTTTTGAGAACTCAGAGTGAGTAAATTGGCCATTTTCATGCACTTTTAACCATTCCATAAATCTTGTGTTTTGGGCCCCTGGAAGCATGAAAATCACTTTAAACATGCTAATTTTAGCTCTAACACTGATGATCCACCTACAAATGTGAACTGACGTTCAAAAATAAAACATTTGAAAACGGACCATTTTCCACATTTCTGAAGCATGACGTAATGGGGGGGTGTTATCTCTTTTGTCGAAAATCAGCCGTTTTTGCTCGAACATTAAATGCCTCCAAATGGTATTTAATTAACTTCCCGAGCCCCTGGAAGCATGAAAATCACTTTAAACATGCTAATTTTAGCTCTAACACTGATGATCCACCTACAAATGTGAACTGACGTTCAAAAATAAAACATTTGAAAACGGACCATTTTCCACATTTCTGAAGCATGACGTAATGGGGGGGTGTTATCTCTTTTGTCGAAAATCAGCCGTTTTTGCTCGAACATTAAATGCCTCCAAATGGTATTTAATTAACTTCCCGGGGTGAAGAAACCCTTTTTGAGAACTCAGAGTGAGTAAATTGGCCATTTTCATGCACTTTTAACCATTCCATAAATCTTGTGTTTTGGGCCCCTGGAAGCATGAAAATCACTTTAAACATGCTAATTTTAGCTCTAACACTGATGATCCACCTACAAATGTGAACTGACGTTCAAAAATAAAACATTTGAAAACGGACCATTTTCCACATTTCTGAAGCATGACGTAATGGGGGGGTGTTATCTCTTTTGTCGAAAATCAGCCGTTTTTGCTCGAACATTAAATGCCTCCAAATGGTATTTATTTCACTTCCCGAGCCCCTGGAAGCATGAAAATCACTTTAAACATGCTAATTTTAGCTCTAACACTGATGATCCACCTACAAATGTGAACTGACGTTCAAAAATAAAACATTTGAAAACGGACCATTTTCCACATTTCTGAAGCATGACGTAATGGGGGGGTGTTATCTCTTTTGTCGAAAATCAGCCGTTTTTGCTCGAACATTAAATGCCTCCAAATGGTATTTAATTAACTTCCCGGGGTGAAGAAACCCTTTTTGAGAACTCAGAGTGAGTAAATTGGCCATTTTCATGCACTTTTAACCATTCCATAAATCTTGTGTTTTGGGCCCCTGGAAGCATGAAAATCACTTTAAACATGCTAATTTTAGCTCTAACACTGATGATCCACCTACAAATGTGAACTGACGTTCAAAAATAAAACATTTGAAAACGGACCATTTTCCACATTTCTGAAGCATGACGTAATGGGGGGGTGTTATCTCTTTTGTCGAACATCAGCCGTTTTTGCTCGAACATTAAATGCCTCCAAATGGTATTTAGTTAACTTCCCGAGCCCCTGGAAGCATGAAAATCACTTTAAACATGCTAATTTTAGCTCTAACACTGATGATCCACCTACAAATGTGAACTGACGTTCAAAAATAAAACATTTGAAAACGGACCATTTTCCACATTTCTGAAGCATGACGTAATGGGGGGGTGTTAACTCTTTTGTCGAAAATCAGCCGTTTTTGCTCGAACATTAAATGCCTCCAAATGGTATTTAATTAACTTCCCGGGGTGAAGAAACCCTTTTTGAGAACTCAGAGTGAGTAAATTGGCCATTTTCATGCACTTTTAACCATTCCATAAATCTTGTGTTTTGGGCCCCTGGAAGCATGAAAATCACTTTAAACATGCTAATTTTAGCTCTAACACTGATGATCCACCTACAAATGTGAACTGACGTTGAAAAATAAAACATTTGAAAACGGACCATTAGCCACATTTCTGAAGCATGACGTAATGGGGGGGGTGTTATCTCTTTTGTCGAAAATCAGCCGTTTTTGCTCGAACATTAAATGCCTCCAAATGGTATTTAATTAACTTCCCGGGGTGAAGAAACCCTTTTTGAGAACTCAGAGTGAGTAAATTGGCCATTTTCATGCACTTTTAACCATTCCATAAATCTTGTGTTTTGGGCCCCTGGAAGCATGAAAATCACTTTAAACATGCTAATTTTAGCTCTAACACTGATGATCCACCTACAAATGTGAACTGACGTTCAAAAATAAAACATTTGAAAACGGACCATTTTCCACATTTCTGAAGCATGACGTAATGGGGGGGTGTTATCTCTTTTGTCGAAAATCAGCCGTTTTTGCTCGAACATTAAATGCCTCCAAATGGTATTTAATTAACTTCCCGGGGTGAAGAAACCCTTTTTGAGAACTCAGAGTGAGTAAATTGGCCATTTTCATGCACTTTTAACCATTCCATAAATCTTGTGTTTTGGGCCCCTGGAAGCATGAAAATCACTTTAAACATGCTAATTTTAGCTCTAACACTGATGATCCACCTACAAATGTGAACTGACGTTCAAAAATAAAACATTTGAAAACGGACCATTTTCCACATTTCTGAAGCATGACGTAATGGGGGGGTGTTATCTCTTTTGTCGAAAATCAGCCGTTTTTGCTTGAACATTAAATGCCTCCTAATGGTATTTATTTCACTTCCCGAGCCCCTGGAAGCATGAAAATCACTTTAAACATGCTAATTTTAGCTCTAACACTGATGATCCACCTACAAATGTGAACTGACGTTCAAAAATAAAACATTTGAAAACGGACCATTTTCCACATTTCTGAAGCATGACGTAATGGGGGGGTGTTATCTCTTTTGTCGAAAATCAGCCGTTTTTGCTCGAACATTAAATGCCTCCAAATGGTATTTAATTAACTTCCCGGGGTGAAGAAACCCTTTTTGAGAACTCAGAGTGAGTAAATTGGCCATTTTCATGCACTTTTAACCATTCCATAAATCTTGTGTTTTGGGCCCCTGGAAGCATGAAAATCACTTTAAACATGCTAATTTTAGCTCTAACACTGATGATCCACCTACAAATGTGAACTGACGTTCAAAAATAAAACATTTGAAAACGGACCATTTTCCACATTTCTGAAGCATGACGTAATGGGGGGGTGTTATCTCTTTTGTCGAAAATCAGCCGTTTTTGCTCTAACATTAAATGCCTCCAAATGGTATTTAATTAACTTCCCGGGGTGAAGAAACCCTTTTTGAGAACTCAGAGTGAGTAAATTGGCCATTTTCATGCACTTTTAACCATTCCATAAATCTTGTGTTTTGGGCCCCTGGAAGCATGAAAATCACTTTAAACATGCTAATTTTAGCTCTAACACTGATGATCCACCTACAAATGTGAACTGACGTTCAAAAATAAAACATTTGAAAACGGACCATTTTCCACATTTCTGAAGCATGACGTAATGGGGGGGTGTTATCTCTTTTGTCGAAAATCAGCCGTTTTTGCTCGAACATTAAATGCCTCCAAATGGTATTTAATTAACTTCCCGAGCCCCTGGAAGCATGAAAATCACTTTAAACATGCTAATTTTCCCTCTAACACTGATGATCCACCTACAAATGTGAACTGACGTTCAAAAATGAAACATTTGAAAACGGACCATTTTCCACATTTCTGAAGCATGACGTAATGGGGGGGTGTTATCTCTTTTGTCGAAAATCAGCCGTTTTTGCTCGAACATTAAATGCCTCCAAATGGTATTTATTTCACTTCCCGAGCCCCTGGAAGCATGAAAATCACTTTAAACATGCTAATTTTAGCTCTAACACTGATGATCCACCTACAAATGTGAACTGACGTTCAAAAATAAAACATTTGAAAACGGACCATTTTCCACATTTCTAAAGCATGACGTAATGGGGGGGTGTTAGCTCTTTCGTCGAAAATCAGCCGTTTTTGCTCGAACATTAAAATCCTCCAAATGGTATTTAATTAACTTCCCGGGGTGAAGAAACCCTTTTTGAGAACTCAGAGTGAGTAAATTGGCCATTTTCATGCACTTTTAACCATTCCATAAATCTTGTGTTTTGGGCCCCTGGAAGCATGAAAATCACTTTAAACATGCTAATTTTAGCTCTAACACTGATGATCCACCTACAAATGTGAACTGACATTCAAAAATAAAACATTTGAAAACGGACCATTTTCCACATTTCTGAAGCATGACGTAATGGGGGGGTGTTATCTCTTTTGTCGAAAATCAGCTGTTTTTGCTCGAACATTAAATGCCTCCAAATGGTATTTAATTAACTTCCCGGGGTGAAGAAACCCTTTTTGAGAACTCAGAGTGAGTAAATTGGCCATTTTCATGCACTTTTAACCATTCCATAAATCTTGTGTTTTGGGCCCCTGGAAGCATGAAAATCACTTTAAACATGCTAATTTTAGCTCAAACACTGATGATCCACCTACAAATGTGAACTGACGTTCAAAAATAAAACATTTGAAAACGGACCATTTTCCACATTTCTGAAGCATGACGTAATGGGGGGGTGTTATCTCTTTTGTCGAAAATCAGCCGTTTTTGCTCGAACATTAAATGCCTCCAAATGGTATTTATTTCACTTCCCGAGCCCCTGGAAGCATGAAAATCACTTTAAACATGCTAATTTTAGCTCTAACACTGATGATCCACCTACAAATGTGCACTGACGTTCAAAAATAAAACATTTGAAAACGGACCATTTTCCACATTTCTGAAGCATGACGTAATGGGGGGGTGTTATCTCTTTTGTCGAAAATCAGCCGTTTTTGCTCGAACATTAAATGCCTCCAAATGGTATTTAATTAACTTCCCGGGGTGAAGCAACCCTTTTTGAGAACTCAGAGTGAGTAAATTGGCCATTTTCATGCACTTTTAACCATTCCATAAATCTTGTGTTTTGGGCCCCTGGAAGCATGAAAATCACTTTAAACATGCTAATTTTAGCTCTAACACTGATGATCCACCTACAAATGTGAACTGACGTTCAAAAATAAAACATTTGAAAACGGACCATTTTCCACATTTCTGAAGCATGACGTAATGGGGGGGTGTTATCTCTTTTGTCGAACATCAGCCGTTTTTGCTCGAACATTAAATGCCTCCAAATGGTATTTAGTTAACTTCCCGAGCCCCTGGAAGCATGAAAATCACTTTAAACATGCTAATTTTAGCTCTAACACTGATGATCCACCTACAAATGTGAACTGACGTTCAAAAATAAAACATTTGAAAACGGACCATTTTCCACATTTCTGAAGCATGACGTAATGGGGGGGTGTTAACTCTTTTGTCGAAAATCAGCCGTTTTTGCTCGAACATTAAATGCCTCCAAATGGTATTTAATTAACTTCCCGGGGTGAAGAAACCCTTTTTGAGAACTCAGAGTGAGTAAATTGGCCATTTTCATGCACTTTTAACCATTCCATAAATCTTGTGTTTTGGGCCCCTGGAAGCATGAAAATCACTTTAAACATGCTAATTTTAGCTCTAACACTGATGATCCACCTACAAATGTGAACTGACGTTGAAAAATAAAACATTTGAAAACGGACCATTTTCCACATTTCTGAAGCATGACGTAATGGGGGGGGTGTTATCTCTTTTGTCGAAAATCAGCCGTTTTTGCTCGAACATTAAATGCCTCCAAATGGTATTTAATTAACTTCCCGGGGTGAAGAAACCCTTTTTGAGAACTCAGAGTGAGTAAATTGGCCATTTTCATGCACTTTTAACCATTCCATAAATCTTGTGTTTTGGGCCCCTGGAAGCATGAAAATCACTTTAAACATGCTAATTTTAGCTCTAACACTGATGATCCACCTACAAATGTGAACTGACGTTCAAAAATAAAACATTTGAAAACGGACCATTTTCCACATTTCTGAAGCATGACGTAATGGGGGGGTGTTATCTCTTTTGTCGAAAATCAGCCGTTTTTGCTCGAACATTAAATGCCTCCAAATGGTATTTAATTAACTTCCCGGGGTGAAGAAACCCTTTTTGAGAACTCAGAGTGAGTAAATTGGCCATTTTCATGCACTTTTAACCATTCCATAAATCTTGTGTTTTGGGCCCCTGGAAGCATGAAAATCACTTTAAACATGCTAATTTTAGCTCTAACACTGATGATCCACCTACAAATGTGAACTGACGTTCAAAAATAAAACATTTGAAAACGGACCATTTTCCACATTTCTGAAGCATGACGTAATGGGGGGGTGTTATCTCTTTTGTCGAAAATCAGCCGTTTTTGCTTGAACATTAAATGCCTCCTAATGGTATTTATTTCACTTCCCGAGCCCCTGGAAGCATGAAAATCACTTTAAACATGCTAATTTTAGCTCTAACACTGATGATCCACCTACAAATGTGAACTGACGTTCAAAAATAAAACATTTGAAAACGGACCATTTTCCACATTTCTGAAGCATGACGTAATGGGGGGGTGTTATCTCTTTTGTCGAAAATCAGCCGTTTTTGCTCGAACATTAAATGCCTCCAAATGGTATTTAATTAACTTCCCGGGGTGAAGAAACCCTTTTTGAGAACTCAGAGTGAGTAAATTGGCCATTTTCATGCACTTTTAACCATTCCATAAATCTTGTGTTTTGGGCCCCTGGAAGCATGAAAATCACTTTAAACATGCTAATTTTAGCTCTAACACTGATGATCCACCTACAAATGTGAACTGACGTTCAAAAATAAAACATTTGAAAACGGACCATTTTCCACATTTCTGAAGCATGACGTAATGGGGGGGTGTTATCTCTTTTGTCGAAAATCAGCCGTTTTTGCTCGAACATTAAATGCCTCCAAATGGTATTTAATTAACTTCCCGAGCCCCTGGAAGCATGAAAATCACTTTAAACATGCTAATTTTCCCTCTAACACTGATGATCCACCTACAAATGTGAACTGACGTTCAAAAATGAAACATTTGAAAACGGACCATTTTCCACATTTCTGAAGCATGACGTAATGGGGGGGTGTTATCTCTTTTGTCGAAAATCAGCCGTTTTTGCTCGAACATTAAATGCCTCCAAATGGTATTTATTTCACTTCCCGAGCCCCTGGAAGCATGAAAATCACTTTAAACATGCTAATTTTAGCTCTAACACTGATGATCCACCTACAAATGTGAACTGACGTTCAAAAATAAAACATTTGAAAACGGACCATTTTCCACATTTCTAAAGCATGACGTAATGGGGGGGTGTTAGCTCTTTCGTCGAAAATCAGCCGTTTTTGCTCGAACATTAAAATCCTCCAAATGGTATTTAATTAACTTCCCGGGGTGAAGAAACCCTTTTTGAGAACTCAGAGTGAGTAAATTGGCCATTTTCATGCACTTTTAACCATTCCATAAATCTTGTGTTTTGGGCCCCTGGAAGCATGAAAATCACTTTAAACATGCTAATTTTAGCTCTAACACTGATGATCCACCTACAAATGTGAACTGACGTTCAAAAATAAAACATTTGAAAACGGACCATTTTCCACATTTCTGAAGCATGACGTAATGGGGGGGTGTTATCTCTTTTGTCGAAAATCAGCCGTTTTTGCTCTAACATTAAATGCCTCCAAATGGTATTTAATTAACTTCCCGGGGTGAAGAAACCCTTTTTGAGAACTCAGAGTGAGTAAATTGGCCATTTTCATGCACTTTTAACCATTCCATAAATCTTGTGTTTTGGGCCCCAAGAAGCATGAAAATCACTTTAAACATGCTAATTTTAGCTCTAACACTGATGATCCACCTACAAATGTGAACTGACGTTCAAAAATAAAACATTTGAAAACGGACCATTTTCCACATTTCTGAAGCATGACGTAATGGGGGGGTGTTATCTCTTTTGTCGAAAATCAGCCGTTTTTGCTCTAACATTAAATGCCTCCTAATGGTATTTAGTTAACTTCCCGGGGTGAAGAAACCCTTTTTGAGAACTCAGAGTGAGTAAATTGGCCATTTTCATGCACTTTTAACCATTCCATAAATCTAGTGTTTTGGCCCCCAAGAAGCATGAAAATCACTTTAAACATGCTAATTTTAGCTCTAACACTGATGATCCACCTACAAATGTGAACTGACGTTCAAAAATAAAACATTTGAAAACGGACCATTTTCCACATTTCTGAAGCATGACGTAATGGGGGGTGTTATCTCTTTTGTCGAAAATCAGCCGTTTTTGCTCTAACATTAAATGCCTCCAAATGGTATTTAATTAACTTCCCGGGGTGAAGAAACCCTTTTTGAGAACTCAGAGTGAGTAAATTGGCCATTTTCATGCACTTTTAACCATTCCATAAATCTTGTGTTTTGGGCCCCTGGAAGCATGAAAATCACTTTAAACATGCTAATTTTAGCTCTAACACTGATGATCCACCTACAAATGTGAACTGACGTTCAAAAATAAAACATTTGAAAACAGACCATTTTCCACATTTCTGAAGCATGACGTAATGGGGGGGTGTTATCTCTTTTGTCGAAAATCAGCCGTTTTTGCTCGAACATTAAATGCCTCCAAATGGTATTTATTTCACTTCCCGAGCCCATGGAAGCATGAAAATCACTTTAAACATGCTAATTTTAGCTCTAACACTGATGATCCACCTACAAATGTGAACTGACGTTCAAAAATAAAACA
This sequence comes from Lissotriton vulgaris, assembly GCF_964263255.1. Taxonomy (NCBI): domain Eukaryota; kingdom Metazoa; phylum Chordata; class Amphibia; order Caudata; family Salamandridae; genus Lissotriton; species Lissotriton vulgaris. The sequence goes on along the minus strand of NW_028245916.1, from coordinate 16,966 downwards.
TTTGAAAACGGACCATTTTCCACATTTCTGAAGCATGACGTAATGGGGGGGTGTTATCTCTTTTGTCGAAAATCAGCCCTTTTTGCTCGAACATTAAATGCCTCCAAATGGTATTTAATTAACTTCCCGGGGTGAAGAAACCCTTTTTGAGAACTCAGAGTGAGTAAATTGGCCATTTTCATGCACTTTTAACCATTCCATAAATCTTGTGTTTTGGGCCCCTGGAAGCATGAAAATCACTTTAAACATGCTAATTTTAGCTCTAACACTGATGATCCACCTACAAATGTGAACTGACGTTCAAAAATAAAACATTTGAAAACGGACCATTTTCCACATTTCTGAAGCATGACGTAATGGGGGGGTGTTATCTCTTTTGTCGAAAATCAGCCGTTTTTGCTCGAACATTAAATGCCTCCAAATGGTATTTATTTCACTTCCCGAGCCCCTGGAAGCATGAAAATCACTTTAAACATGCTAATTTTAGCTCTAACACTGATGATCCACCTACAAATGTGAACTGACGTTCAAAAATAAAACATTTGAAAACGGACCATTTTCCACATTTTGAAGCATGACGTAATGGGGGGGTGTTATCTCTTTTGTCGAAAATCAGCCGTTTTTGCTCGAACATTAAATGCCTCCAAATGGTATTTAATTAACTTCCCGGGGTGAAGAAACCCTTTTTGAGAACTCAGAGTGAGTAAATTGGCCATTTTCATGCACTTTTAACCATTCCATAAATCTTGTGTTTTGGGCCCCTGGAAGCATGAAAATCACTTTAAACATGCTAATTTTAGCTCTAACACTGATGATCCACCTACAAATGTGAACTGACGTTCAAAAATAAAACATTTGAAAACGGACCATTTTCCACATTTCTGAAGCATGACGTAATGGGGGGGTGTTATCTCTTTTGTCGAAAATCAGCCGTTTTTGCTCGAACATTAAATGCCTCCAAATGGTATTTAATTAACTTCCCGGGGTGAAGAAACCCTTTTTGAGAACTCAGAGTGAGTAAATTGGCCATTTTCATGCACTTTTAACCATTCCATAAATCTTGTGTTTTGGGCCCCTGGAAGCATGAAAATCACTTTAAACATGCTAATTTTAGCTCTAACACTGATGATCCACCTACAAATGTGAACTGACGTTCAAAAATAAAACATTTGAAAACGGACCATTTTCCACATTTCTGAAGCATGACGTAATGGGGGGGTGTTATCTCTTTTGTCGAAAATCAGCCGTTTTTGCTCGAACATTAAATGCCTCCAAATGGTATTTATTTCACTTCCCGAGCCCCTGGAAGCATGAAAATCACTTTAAACATGCTAATTTTAGCTCTAACACTGATGATCCACCTACAAATGTGAACTGACGTTCAAAAATAAAACATTTGAAAACGGACCATTTTCCACATTTTGAAGCATGACGTAATGGGGGGGTGTTATCTCTTTTGTCGAAAATCAGCCGTTTTTGCTCGAACATTAAATGCCTCCAAATGGTATTTAATTAACTTCCCGGGGTGAAGAAACCCTTTTTGAGAACTCAGAGTGAGTAAATTGGCCATTTTCATGCACTTTTAACCATTCCATAAATCTTGTGTTTTGGGCCCCTGGAAGCATGAAAATCACTTTAAACATGCTAATTTTAGCTCTAACACTGATGATCCACCTACAAATGTGAACTGACGTTCAAAAATAAAACATTTGAAAACGGACCATTTTCCACATTTCTGAAGCATGACGTAATGGGGGGGTGTTATCTCTTTTGTCGAAAATCAGCCGTTTTTGCTCGAACATTAAATGCCTCCAAATGGTATTTAATTAACTTCCCGGGGTGAAGAAACCCTTTTTGAGAACTCAGAGTGAGTAAATTGGCCATTTTCATGCACTTTTAACCATTCCATAAATCTTGTGTTTTGGGCCCCTGGAAGCATGAAAATCACTTTAAACATGCTAATTTTAGCTCTAACACTGATGATCCACCTACAAATGTGAACTGACGTTCAAAAATAAAACATTTGAAAACGGACCATTTTCCACATTTCTGAAGCATGACGTAATGGGGGGGTGTTATCTCTTTTGTCGAAAATCAGCCGTTTTTGCTCGAACATTAAATGCCTCCAAATGGTATTTAATTAACTTCCCGGGGTGAAGAAACCCTTTTTGAGAACTCAGAGTGAATAAATTGGCCATTTTCATGCACTTTTAACCATTCCATAAATCTTGTGTTTTGGGCCCCAAGAAGCATGAAAATCACTTTAAACATGCTAATTTTAGCTCTAACACTGATGATCCACCTACAAATGTGAACTGACGTTCAAAAATAAAACATTTGAAAACGGACCATTTTTCACATTTCTGAAGCATGACGTAATGGGGGGGTGTTATCTCTTTTGTGGAAAATCAGCCTTTTTTGCTCGAACATTAAATGCCTCCGAATGGTATTTAATTAACTTCCCGGGGTGAAGAAACCCTTTTTGAGAACTCAGAGTGAGTAAATTGGCCATTTTCATGCACTTTTAACCATTCTATAAATCTTGTGTTTTGGGCCCCTGGAAGCATGAAAATCACTTTAAACATGCTAATTTTAGCTCTAACACTGATGATCCACCTACAAATGTGAACTGACGTTCAAAAATAAAACATTTGAAAACGGACCATTTTCCACATTTCTGAAGCATGACGTAATGGGGGGGTGTTATCTCTTTTGTCGAAAATCAGCCGTTTTTGCTCGAACATTAAATGCCTCCAAATGGTATTTATTTCACTTCCCGAGCCCCTGGAAGCATGAAAATCACTTTAAACATGCTAATTTTAGCTCTAACACTGATGATCCACCTACAAATGTGAACTGACGTTCAAAAATAAAACATTTGAAAACGGACCATTTTCCACATTTCTGAAGCATGACGTAATGGGGGGGTGTTATCTCTTTTGTCGAAAATCAGCCGTTTTTGCTCGAACATTAAATGCCTCCAAATGGTATTTAATTAACTTCCCGGGGTGAAGAAACCCTTTTTGAGAACTCAGAGTGAGTAAATTGGCCATTTTCATGCACTTTTAACCATTCCATAAATCTTGTGTTTTGGGCCCCTGGAAGCATGAAAATCACTTTAAACATGCTAATTTTAGCTCTAACACTGATGATCCACCTACAAATGTGAACTGACGTTGAAAAATAAAACATTTGAAAACGGACCATTTTCCACATTTCTGAAGCATGACGTAATGGGGGGGGTGTTATCTCTTTTGTCGAAAATCAGCCGTTTTTGCTCGAACATTAAATGCCTCCAAATGGTATTTAATTAACTTCCCGGGGTGAAGAAACCCTTTTTGAGAACTCAGAGTGAGTAAATTGGCCATTTTCATGCACTTTTAACCATTCCATAAATCTTGTGTTTTGGGCCCCTGGAAGCATGAAAATCACTTTAAACATGCTAATTTTAGCTCTAACACTGATGATCCACCTACAAATGTGAACTGACGTTCAAAAATAAAACATTTGAAAACGGACCATTTTCCACATTTCTGAAGCATGACGTAATGGGGGGGTGTTATCTCTTTTGTCGAAAATCAGCCGTTTTTGCTCGAACATTAAATGCCTCCAAATGGTATTTAATTAACTTCCCGGGGTGAAGAAACCCTTTTTGAGAACTCAGAGTGAGTAAATTGGCCATTTTCATGCACTTTTAACCATTCCATAAATCTTGTGTTTTGGGCCCCTGGAAGCATGAAAATCACTTTAAACATGCTAATTTTAGCTCTAACACTGATGATCCACCTACAAATGTGAACTGACGTTCAAAAATAAAACATTTGAAAACGGACCATTTTCCACATTTCTGAAGCATGACGTAATGGGGGGGTGTTATCTCTTTTGTCGAAAATCAGCCGTTTTTGCTTGAACATTAAATGCCTCCTAATGGTATTTATTTCACTTCCCGAGCCCCTGGAAGCATGAAAATCACTTTAAACATGCTAATTTTAGCTCTAACACTGATGATCCACCTACAAATGTGAACTGACGTTCAAAAATAAAACATTTGAAAACGGACCATTTTCCACATTTCTGAAGCATGACGTAATGGGGGGTGTTATCTCTTTTGTCGAAAATCAGCCGTTTTTGCTCTAACATTAAATGCCTCCAAATGGTATTTAATTAACTTCCCGGGGTGAAGAAACCCTTTTTGAGAACTCAGAGTGAGTAAATTGGCCATTTTCATGCACTTTTAACCATTCCATAAATCTTGTGTTTTGGGCCCCTGGAAGCATGAAAATCACTTTAAACATGCTAATTTTAGCTCTAACACTGATGATCCACCTACAAATGTGAACTGACGTTCAAAAATAAAACATTTGAAAACGGACCATTTTCCACATTTCTGAAGCATGACGTAATGGGGGGGTGTTATCTCTTTTGTCGAAAATCAGCCGTTTTTGCTCGAACATTAAATGCCTCCAAATGGTATTTAATTAACTTCCCGAGCCCCTGGAAGCATGAAAATCACTTTAAACATGCTAATTTTCCCTCTAACACTGATGATCCACCTACAAATGTGAACTGACGTTCAAAAATGAAACATTTGAAAACGGACCATTTTCCACATTTCTGAAGCATGACGTAATGGGGGGGTGTTATCTCTTTTGTCGAAAATCAGCCGTTTTTGCTCGAACATTAAATGCCTCCAAATGGTATTTATTTCACTTCCCGAGCCCCTGGAAGCATGAAAATCACTTTAAACATGCTAATTTTAGCTCTAACACTGATGATCCACCTACAAATGTGAACTGACGTTCAAAAATAAAACATTTGAAAACGGACCATTTTCCACATTTCTAAAGCATGACGTAATGGGGGGGTGTTAGCTCTTTCGTCGAAAATCAGCCGTTTTTGCTCGAACATTAAAATCCTCCAAATGGTATTTAATTAACTTCCCGGGGTGAAGAAACCCTTTTTGAGAACTCAGAGTGAGTAAATTGGCCATTTTCATGCACTTTTAACCATTCCATAAATCTTGTGTTTTGGGCCCCTGGAAGCATGAAAATCACTTTAAACATGCTAATTTTAGCTCTAACACTGATGATCCACCTACAAATGTGAACTGACGTTCAAAAATAAAACATTTGAAAACGGACCATTTTCCACATTTCTGAAGCATGACGTAATGGGGGGGTGTTATCTCTTTTGTCGAAAATCAGCCGTTTTTGCTCTAACATTAAATGCCTCCAAATGGTATTTAATTAACTTCCCGGGGTGAAGAAACCCTTTTTGAGAACTCAGAGTGAGTAAATTGGCCATTTTCATGCACTTTTAACCATTCCATAAATCTTGTGTTTTGGGCCCCAAGAAGCATGAAAATCACTTTAAACATGCTAATTTTAGCTCTAACACTGATGATCCACCTACAAATGTGAACTGACGTTCAAAAATAAAACATTTGAAAACGGACCATTTTCCACATTTCTGAAGCATGACGTAATGGGGGGGTGTTATCTCTTTTGTCGAAAATCAGCCGTTTTTGCTCTAACATTAAATGCCTCCTAATGGTATTTAGTTAACTTCCCGGGGTGAAGAAACCCTTTTTGAGAACTCAGAGTGAGTAAATTGGCCATTTTCATGCACTTTTAACCATTCCATAAATCTAGTGTTTTGGCCCCCAAGAAGCATGAAAATCACTTTAAACATGCTAATTTTAGCTCTAACACTGATGATCCACCTACAAATGTGAACTGACGTTCAAAAATAAAACATTTGAAAACGGACCATTTTCCACATTTCTGAAGCATGACGTAATGGGGGGTGTTATCTCTTTTGTCGAAAATCAGCCGTTTTTGCTCTAACATTAAATGCCTCCAAATGGTATTTAATTAACTTCCCGGGGTGAAGAAACCCTTTTTGAGAACTCAGAGTGAGTAAATTGGCCATTTTCATGCACTTTTAACCATTCCATAAATCTTGTGTTTTGGGCCCCTGGAAGCATGAAAATCACTTTAAACATGCTAATTTTAGCTCTAACACTGATGATCCACCTACAAATGTGAACTGACGTTCAAAAATAAAACATTTGAAAACAGACCATTTTCCACATTTCTGAAGCATGACGTAATGGGGGGGTGTTATCTCTTTTGTCGAAAATCAGCCGTTTTTGCTCGAACATTAAATGCCTCCAAATGGTATTTATTTCACTTCCCGAGCCCATGGAAGCATGAAAATCACTTTAAACATGCTAATTTTAGCTCTAACACTGATGATCCACCTACAAATGTGAACTGACGTTCAAAAATAAAACATTTGAAAACGGACCATTTTCCACATTTCTGAAGCATGACGTAATGGGGGGGTGTTATCTCTTTTGTCGAAAATCAGCCATTTTTGCTCGAACATTAAATGCCTCCAAATGGTATTTAATTAACTTCCCGGGGTGAAGAAACCCTTTTTGAGAACTCAGAGTGAGTAAATTGGCCATTTTCATGCACTTTTAACCATTCCATAAATCTTGTGTTTTGGGCCCCTGGAAGCATGAAAATCACTTTAAACATGCCAATTTTAGCTCTAACACTGATGATCCACCTACAAATGTGAACTGACGTTCAAAAATAAAACATTTGAAAACGGACCATTTTCCACATTTCTGAAGCATGACGTAATGGGGGGGTGTTATCTCTTTTGTCGAAAATCAGCCGTTTTTGCTTGAACATTAAATGCCTCCAAATGGTATTTATTTCACTTCCCGAGCCCCTGGAAGCACGAAAATCACTTTAAACATGCTAATTTTAGCTCTAACACTGATGATCCACCTACAAATGTGAACTGACGTTCAAAAATAAAACATTTGAAAACGGACCATTTTCCACATTTTGAAGCATGACGTAATGGGGGGGTGTTATCTCTTTTGTCGAAAATCAGCCGTTTTTGCTCGAACATTAAATGCCTCCAAATGGTATTTAATTAACTTCCCGGGGTGAAGAAACCCTTTTTGAGAACTCAGAGTGAGTAAATTGGCCATTTTCATGCACTTTTAACCATTCCATAAATCTTGTGTTTTGGGCCCCTGGAAGCATGAAAATCACTTTAAACATGCTAATTTTAGCTCTAACACTGATGATCCACCTACAAATGTGAACTGACGTTCAAAAATAAAACATTTGAAAACGGACCATTTTCCACATTTCTGAAGCATGACGTAATGGGGGGGTGTTATCTCTTTTGTCGAAAATCAGCCGTTTTTGCTTGAACATTAAATGCCTCCTAATGGTATTTATTTCACTTCCCGAGCCCCTGGAAGCATGAAAATCACTTTAAACATGCTAATTTTAGCTCTAACACTGATGATCCACCTACAAATGTGAACTGACGTTCAAAAATAAAACATTTGAAAACGGACCATTTTCCACATTTCTGAAGCATGACGTAATGGGGGGGTGTTATCTCTTTTGTCGAAAATCAGCCGTTTTTGCTCGAACATTAAATGCCTCCAAATGGTATTTAATTAACTTCCCGGGGTGAAGAAACCCTTTTTGAGAACTCAGAGTGAGTAAATTGGCCATTTTCATGCACTTTTAACCATTCCATAAATCTTGTGTTTTGGGCCCCTGGAAGCATGAAAATCACTTTAAACATGCTAATTTTAGCTCTAACACTGATGATCCACCTACAAATGTGAACTGACGTTCAAAAATAAAACATTTGAAAACGGACCATTTTCCACATTTCTGAAGCATGACGTAATGGGGGGGTGTTATCTCTTTTGTCGAAAATCAGCCGTTTTTGCTCTAACATTAAATGCCTCCAAATGGTATTTAATTAACTTCCCGGGGTGAAGAAACCCTTTTTGAGAACTCAGAGTGAGTAAATTGGCCATTTTCATGCACTTTTAACCATTCCATAAATCTTGTGTTTTGGGCCCCTGGAAGCATGAAAATCACTTTAAACATGCTAATTTTAGCTCTAACACTGATGATCCACCTACAAATGTGAACTGACGTTCAAAAATAAAACATTTGAAAACGGACCATTTTCCACATTTCTGAAGCATGACGTAATGGGGGGGTGTTATCTCTTTTGTCGAAAATCAGCCGTTTTTGCTCGAACATTAAATGCCTCCAAATGGTATTTAATTAACTTCCCGAGCCCCTGGAAGCATGAAAATCACTTTAAACATGCTAATTTTCCCTCTAACACTGATGATCCACCTACAAATGTGAACTGACGTTCAAAAATGAAACATTTGAAAACGGACCATTTTCCACATTTCTGAAGCATGACGTAATGGGGGGGTGTTATCTCTTTTGTCGAAAATCAGCCGTTTTTGCTCGAACATTAAATGCCTCCAAATGGTATTTATTTCACTTCCCGAGCCCCTGGAAGCATGAAAATCACTTTAAACATGCTAATTTTAGCTCTAACACTGATGATCCACCTACAAATGTGAACTGACGTTCAAAAATAAAACATTTGAAAACGGACCATTTTCCACATTTCTAAAGCATGACGTAATGGGGGGGTGTTAGCTCTTTCGTCGAAAATCAGCCGTTTTTGCTCGAACATTAAAATCCTCCAAATGGTATTTAATTAACTTCCCGGGGTGAAGAAACCCTTTTTGAGAACTCAGAGTGAGTAAATTGGCCATTTTCATGCACTTTTAACCATTCCATAAATCTTGTGTTTTGGGCCCCTGGAAGCATGAAAATCACTTTAAACATGCTAATTTTAGCTCTAACACTGATGATCCACCTACAAATGTGAACTGACATTCAAAAATAAAACATTTGAAAACGGACCATTTTCCACATTTCTGAAGCATGACGTAATGGGGGGGTGTTATCTCTTTTGTCGAAAATCAGCTGTTTTTGCTCGAACATTAAATGCCTCCAAATGGTATTTAATTAACTTCCCGGGGTGAAGAAACCCTTTTTGAGAACTCAGAGTGAGTAAATTGGCCATTTTCATGCACTTTTAACCATTCCATAAATCTTGTGTTTTGGGCCCCTGGAAGCATGAAAATCACTTTAAACATGCTAATTTTAGCTCAAACACTGATGATCCACCTACAAATGTGAACTGACGTTCAAAAATAAAACATTTGAAAACGGACCATTTTCCACATTTCTGAAGCATGACGTAATGGGGGGGTGTTATCTCTTTTGTCGAAAATCAGCCGTTTTTGCTCGAACATTAAATGCCTCCAAATGGTATTTATTTCACTTCCCGAGCCCCTGGAAGCATGAAAATCACTTTAAACATGCTAATTTTAGCTCTAACACTGATGATCCACCTACAAATGTGCACTGACGTTCAAAAATAAAACATTTGAAAACGGACCATTTTCCACATTTCTGAAGCATGACGTAATGGGGGGGTGTTATCTCTTTTGTCGAAAATCAGCCGTTTTTGCTCGAACATTAAATGCCTCCAAATGGTATTTAATTAACTTCCCGGGGTGAAGCAACCCTTTTTGAGAACTCAGAGTGAGTAAATTGGCCATTTTCATGCACTTTTAACCATTCCATAAATCTTGTGTTTTGGGCCCCTGGAAGCATGAAAATCACTTTAAACATGCTAATTTTAGCTCTAACACTGATGATCCACCTACAAATGTGAACTGACGTTCAAAAATAAAACATTTGAAAACGGACCATTTTCCACATTTCTGAAGCATGACGTAATGGGGGGGTGTTATCTCTTTTGTCGAACATCAGCCGTTTTTGCTCGAACATTAAATGCCTCCAAATGGTATTTAGTTAACTTCCCGAGCCCCTGGAAGCATGAAAATCACTTTAAACATGCTAATTTTAGCTCTAACACTGATGATCCACCTACAAATGTGAACTGACGTTCAAAAATAAAACATTTGAAAACGGACCATTTTCCACATTTCTGAAGCATGACGTAATGGGGGGGTGTTAACTCTTTTGTCGAAAATCAGCCGTTTTTGCTCGAACATTAAATGCCTCCAAATGGTATTTAATTAACTTCCCGGGGTGAAGAAACCCTTTTTGAGAACTCAGAGTGAGTAAATTGGCCATTTTCATGCACTTTTAACCATTCCATAAATCTTGTGTTTTGGGCCCCTGGAAGCATGAAAATCACTTTAAACATGCTAATTTTAGCTCTAACACTGATGATCCACCTACAAATGTGAACTGACGTTGAAAAATAAAACATTTGAAAACGGACCATTTTCCACATTTCTGAAGCATGACGTAATGGGGGGGGTGTTATCTCTTTTGTCGAAAATCAGCCGTTTTTGCTCGAACATTAAATGCCTCCAAATGGTATTTAATTAACTTCCCGGGGTGAAGAAACCCTTTTTGAGAACTCAGAGTGAGTAAATTGGCCATTTTCATGCACTTTTAACCATTCCATAAATCTTGTGTTTTGGGCCCCTGGAAGCATGAAAATCACTTTAAACATGCTAATTTTAGCTCTAACACTGATGATCCACCTACAAATGTGAACTGACGTTCAAAAATAAAACATTTGAAAACGGACCATTTTCCACATTTCTGAAGCATGACGTAATGGGGGGGTGTTATCTCTTTTGTCGAAAATCAGCCGTTTTTGCTCGAACATTAAATGCCTCCAAATGGTATTTAATTAACTTCCCGGGGTGAAGAAACCCTTTTTGAGAACTCAGAGTGAGTAAATTGGCCATTTTCATGCACTTTTAACCATTCCATAAATCTTGTGTTTTGGGCCCCTGGAAGCATGAAAATCACTTTAAACATGCTAATTTTAGCTCTAACACTGATGATCCACCTACAAATGTGAACTGACGTTCAAAAATAAAACATTTGAAAACGGACCATTTTCCACATTTCTGAAGCATGACGTAATGGGGGGGTGTTATCTCTTTTGTCGAAAATCAGCCGTTTTTGCTTGAACATTAAATGCCTCCTAATGGTATTTATTTCACTTCCCGAGCCCCTGGAAGCATGAAAATCACTTTAAACATGCTAATTTTAGCTCTAACACTGATGATCCACCTACAAATGTGAACTGACGTTCAAAAATAAAACATTTGAAAACGGACCATTTTCCACATTTCTGAAGCATGACGTAATGGGGGGGTGTTATCTCTTTTGTCGAAAATCAGCCGTTTTTGCTCGAACATTAAATGCCTCCAAATGGTATTTAATTAACTTCCCGGGGTGAAGAAACCCTTTTTGAGAACTCAGAGTGAGTAAATTGGCCATTTTCATGCACTTTTAACCATTCCATAAATCTTGTGTTTTGGGCCCCTGGAAGCATGAAAATCACTTTAAACATGCTAATTTTAGCTCTAACACTGATGATCCACCTACAAATGTGAACTGACGTTCAAAAATAAAACATTTGAAAACGGACCATTTTCCACATTTCTGAAGCATGACGTAATGGGGGGGTGTTATCTCTTTTGTCGAAAATCAGCCGTTTTTGCTCGAACATTAAATGCCTCCAAATGGTATTTAATTAACTTCCCGAGCCCCTGGAAGCATGAAAATCACTTTAAACATGCTAATTTTCCCTCTAACACTGATGATCCACCTACAAATGTGAACTGACGTTCAAAAATGAAACATTTGAAAACGGACCATTTTCCACATTTCTGAAGCATGACGTAATGGGGGGGTGTTATCTCTTTTGTCGAAAATCAGCCGTTTTTGCTCGAACATTAAATGCCTCCAAATGGTATTTATTTCACTTCCCGAGCCCCTGGAAGCATGAAAATCACTTTAAACATGCTAATTTTAGCTCTAACACTGATGATCCACCTACAAATGTGAACTGACGTTCAAAAATAAAACATTTGAAAACGGACCATTTTCCACATTTCTAAAGCATGACGTAATGGGGGGGTGTTAGCTCTTTCGTCGAAAATCAGCCGTTTTTGCTCGAACATTAAAATCCTCCAAATGGTATTTAATTAACTTCCCGGGGTGAAGAAACCCTTTTTGAGAACTCAGAGTGAGTAAATTGGCCATTTTCATGCACTTTTAACCATTCCATAAATCTTGTGTTTTGGGCCCCTGGAAGCATGAAAATCACTTTAAACATGCTAATTTTAGCTCTAACACTGATGATCCACCTACAAATGTGAACTGACGTTCAAAAATAAAACATTTGAAAACGGACCATTTTCCACATTTCTGAAGCATGACGTAATGGGGGGGTGTTATCTCTTTTGTCGAAAATCAGCCGTTTTTGCTCTAACATTAAATGCCTCCAAATGGTATTTAATTAACTTCCCGGGGTGAAGAAACCCTTTTTGAGAACTCAGAGTGAGTAAATTGGCCATTTTCATGCACTTTTAACCATTCCATAAATCTTGTGTTTTGGGCCCCAAGAAGCATGAAAATCACTTTAAACATGCTAATTTTAGCTCTAACACTGATGATCCACCTACAAATGTGAACTGACGTTCAAAAATAAAACATTTGAAAACGGACCATTTTCCACATTTCTGAAGCATGACGTAATGGGGGGGTGTTATCTCTTTTGTCGAAAATCAGCCGTTTTTGCTCTAACATTAAATGCCTCCTAATGGTATTTAGTTAACTTCCCGGGGTGAAGAAACCCTTTTTGAGAACTCAGAGTGAGTAAATTGGCCATTTTCATGCACTTTTAACCATTCCATAAATCTAGTGTTTTGGCCCCCAAGAAGCATGAAAATCACTTTAAACATGCTAATTTTAGCTCTAACACTGATGATCCACCTACAAATGTGAACTGACGTTCAAAAATAAAACATTTGAAAACGGACCATTTTCCACATTTCTGAAGCATGACGTAATGGGGGGTGTTATCTCTTTTGTCGAAAATCAGCCGTTTTTGCTCTAACATTAAATGCCTCCAAATGGTATTTAATTAACTTCCCGGGGTGAAGAAACCCTTTTTGAGAACTCAGAGTGAGTAAATTGGCCATTTTCATGCACTTTTAACCATTCCATAAATCTTGTGTTTTGGGCCCCTGGAAGCATGAAAATCACTTTAAACATGCTAATTTTAGCTCTAACACTGATGATCCACCTACAAATGTGAACTGACGTTCAAAAATAAAACATTTGAAAACAGACCATTTTCCACATTTCTGAAGCATGACGTAATGGGGGGGTGTTATCTCTTTTGTCGAAAATCAGCCGTTTTTGCTCGAACATTAAATGCCTCCAAATGGTATTTATTTCACTTCCCGAGCCCATGGAAGCATGAAAATCACTTTAAACATGCTAATTTTAGCTCTAACACTGATGATCCACCTACAAATGTGAACTGACGTTCAAAAATAAAACATTTGAAAACGGACCATTTTCCACATTTCTGAAGCATGACGTAATGGGGGGGTGTTATCTCTTTTGTCGAAAATCAGCCCTTTTTGCTCGAACATTAAATGCCTCCAAATGGTATTTAATTAACTTCCCGGGGTGAAGAAACCCTTTTTGAGAACTCAGAGTGAGTAAATTGGCCATTTTCATGCACTTTTAACCATTCCATAAATCTTGTGTTTTGGGCCCCTGGAAGCATGAAAATCACTTTAAACATGCTAATTTTAGCTCTAACACTGATGATCCACCTACAAATGTGAACTGACGTTCAAAAATAAAACATTTGAAAACGGACCATTTTCCACATTTCTGAAGCATGACGTAATGGGGGGGTGTTATCTCTTTTGTCGAAAATCAGCCGTTTTTGCTCGAACATTAAATGCCTCCAAATGGTATTTATTTCACTTCCCGAGCCCCTGGAAGCATGAAAATCACTTTAAACATGCTAATTTTAGCTCTAACACTGATGATCCACCTACAAATGTGAACTGACGTTCAAAAATAAAACATTTGAAAACGGACCATTTTCCACATTTTGAAGCATGACGTAATGGGGGGGTGTTATCTCTTTTGTCGAAAATCAGCCGTTTTTGCTCGAACATTAAATGCCTCCAAATGGTATTTAATTAACTTCCCGGGGTGAAGAAACCCTTTTTGAGAACTCAGAGTGAGTAAATTGGCCATTTTCATGCACTTTTAACCATTCCATAAATCTTGTGTTTTGGGCCCCTGGAAGCATGAAAATCACTTTAAACATGCTAATTTTAGCTCTAACACTGATGATCCACCTACAAATGTGAACTGACGTTCAAAAATAAAACATTTGAAAACGGACCATTTTCCACATTTCTGAAGCATGACGTAATGGGGGGGTGTTATCTCTTTTGTCGAAAATCAGCCGTTTTTGCTCGAACATTAAATGCCTCCAAATGGTATTTAATTAACTTCCCGGGGTGAAGAAACCCTTTTTGAGAACTCAGAGTGAGTAAATTGGCCATTTTCATGCACTTTTAACCATTCCATAAATCTTGTGTTTTGGGCCCCTGGAAGCATGAAAATCACTTTAAACATGCTAATTTTAGCTCTAACACTGATGATCCACCTACAAATGTGAACTGACGTTCAAAAATAAAACATTTGAAAACGGACCATTTTCCACATTTCTGAAGCATGACGTAATGGGGGGGTGTTATCTCTTTTGTCGAAAATCAGCCGTTTTTGCTCGAACATTAAATGCCTCCAAATGGTATTTATTTCACTTCCCGAGCCCCTGGAAGCATGAAAATCACTTTAAACATGCTAATTTTAGCTCTAACACTGATGATCCACCTACAAATGTGAACTGACGTTCAAAAATAAAACATTTGAAAACGGACCATTTTCCACATTTTGAAGCATGACGTAATGGGGGGGTGTTATCTCTTTTGTCGAAAATCAGCCGTTTTTGCTCGAACATTAAATGCCTCCAAATGGTATTTAATTAACTTCCCGGGGTGAAGAAACCCTTTTTGAGAACTCAGAGTGAGTAAATTGGCCATTTTCATGCACTTTTAACCATTCCATAAATCTTGTGTTTTGGGCCCCTGGAAGCATGAAAATCACTTTAAACATGCTAATTTTAGCTCTAACACTGATGATCCACCTACAAATGTGAACTGACGTTCAAAAATAAAACATTTGAAAACGGACCATTTTCCACATTTCTGAAGCATGACGTAATGGGGGGGTGTTATCTCTTTTGTCGAAAATCAGCCGTTTTTGCTCGAACATTAAATGCCTCCAAATGGTATTTAATTAACTTCCCGGGGTGAAGAAACCCTTTTTGAGAACTCAGAGTGAGTAAATTGGCCATTTTCATGCACTTTTAACCATTCCATAAATCTTGTGTTTTGGGCCCCTGGAAGCATGAAAATCACTTTAAACATGCTAATTTTAGCTCTAACACTGATGATCCACCTACAAATGTGAACTGACGTTCAAAAATAAAACATTTGAAAACGGACCATTTTCCACATTTCTGAAGCATGACGTAATGGGGGGGTGTTATCTCTTTTGTCGAAAATCAGCCGTTTTTGCTCGAACATTAAATGCCTCCAAATGGTATTTAATTAACTTCCCGGGGTGAAGAAACCCTTTTTGAGAACTCAGAGTGAATAAATTGGCCATTTTCATGCACTTTTAACCATTCCATAAATCTTGTGTTTTGGGCCCCAAGAAGCATGAAAATCACTTTAAACATGCTAATTTTAGCTCTAACACTGATGATCCACCTACAAATGTGAACTGACGTTCAAAAATAAAACATTTGAAAACGGACCATTTTTCACATTTCTGAAGCATGACGTAATGGGGGGGTGTTATCTCTTTTGTGGAAAATCAGCCTTTTTTGCTCGAACATTAAATGCCTCCGAATGGTATTTAATTAACTTCCCGGGGTGAAGAAACCCTTTTTGAGAACTCAGAGTGAGTAAATTGGCCATTTTCATGCACTTTTAACCATTCTATAAATCTTGTGTTTTGGGCCCCTGGAAGCATGAAAATCACTTTAAACATGCTAATTTTAGCTCTAACACTGATGATCCACCTACAAATGTGAACTGACGTTCAAAAATAAAACATTTGAAAACGGACCATTTTCCACATTTCTGAAGCATGACGTAATGGGGGGGTGTTATCTCTTTTGTCGAAAATCAGCCGTTTTTGCTCGAACATTAAATGCCTCCAAATGGTATTTATTTCACTTCCCGAGCCCCTGGAAGCATGAAAATCACTTTAAACATGCTAATTTTAGCTCTAACACTGATGATCCACCTACAAATGTGAACTGACGTTCAAAAATAAAACATTTGAAAACGGACCATTTTCCACATTTCTGAAGCATGACGTAATGGGGGGGTGTTATCTCTTTTGTCGAAAATCAGCCGTTTTTGCTCGAACATTAAATGCCTCCAAATGGTATTTAATTAACTTCCCGGGGTGAAGAAACCCTTTTTGAGAACTCAGAGTGAGTAAATTGGCCATTTTCATGCACTTTTAACCATTCCATAAATCTTGTGTTTTGGGCCCCTGGAAGCATGAAAATCACTTTAAACATGCTAATTTTAGCTCTAACACTGATGATCCACCTACAAATGTGAACTGACGTTGAAAAATAAAACATTTGAAAACGGACCATTTTCCACATTTCTGAAGCATGACGTAATGGGGGGGGTGTTATCTCTTTTGTCGAAAATCAGCCGTTTTTGCTCGAACATTAAATGCCTCCAAATGGTATTTAATTAACTTCCCGGGGTGAAGAAACCCTTTTTGAGAACTCAGAGTGAGTAAATTGGCCATTTTCATGCACTTTTAACCATTCCATAAATCTTGTGTTTTGGGCCCCTGGAAGCATGAAAATCACTTTAAACATGCTAATTTTAGCTCTAACACTGATGATCCACCTACAAATGTGAACTGACGTTCAAAAATAAAACATTTGAAAACGGACCATTTTCCACATTTCTGAAGCATGACGTAATGGGGGGGTGTTATCTCTTTTGTCGAAAATCAGCCGTTTTTGCTCGAACATTAAATGCCTCCAAATGGTATTTAATTAACTTCCCGGGGTGAAGAAACCCTTTTTGAGAACTCAGAGTGAGTAAATTGGCCATTTTCATGCA